>NC_141077.1:31358004-31540504 GCF_041138505.1 Cibotium barometz | reverse complement strand
CTAAGCCCGCTTCTAACGCCAAACTTTAAACTGCGGCAGCGTCTAACTGTCATGCCCCTTTTTAAAAAAAATTAATTTTGTGTTTTGGCGGCCACTCGTGGGCAAGGTCTGATTCCCGTTTTTACTCCCCCTTTTTCCCCCCAAATTGACTATAAAAATATTGGTAGAATTTCAAAATGCCTCTAAAAATAGATCAATTGACAACCCAAGCCCTCTCCAATTGGGAAGGGCTCGTAGGTATAGCTCGAGTGAACACCAAATTGCCTACATTGATATCATGTTGGATTATCTCTGTTGGGTCGCTAAGCCACAAGTTTTTTTTTAAAAAAAAATCTTAGCACAAGATCTTTTATTTTTTATTTTGCAAAGAGCTCAAACCTCGAAGATCTAGAGGTAAGCATATGATCTGCAAGTCTCATGAATCTTTTGTGATTAGTGTGTCCTTCTTGGGTTTTCATCATCGAATGTAGAGCTTTTTCGCTAAATCAAAGGAAATCAAACTCTTCAACAAACAAAGCTTTAAGGCCTAATAAGAACCAAAAAATGACTTCAATATTGGCTTACAATACAACCCTAAACCCTACAACAGAATACACTAGTCTCCCTCATTCAGAGGACCCTTCTAAGATGCACCATTAACCACATAAGAGCCCTCTTGGGAAACACCTTCATTGTAGACACCATAAGACATAGCTAGCAAGGCCATGGAGACAGAGTTGGACCGTCAACTCCATGAGTTGTTGTAATCTAGTTTCATATGCTCTCCACCTTCTTGGCGACACCTTCATTGTCTTGTAGCCGATTCTAATAAGTACCTGCAACAATTTCCCACAAAGGTGAACAAAATAGGAGAAGATAAAAAAGTTTATAACTGAAGAAGTATAACATAAGACATAGCCATGCCTAATAGATATCTACAAAATTCACCACATAGGAAAAAAAGATCTAACTGTAGGAGTACATTTCAACATAAAGCCAAAACCCTTCTCATCATTGAGAAAATCCACTTCATAAGTCCAATAATGTGGCACAAGACCTTCTCATTCCAATATCACTTGGTGAAACCATGAAGAGTCTCTTTTCAACATCAAAGATAGGCAATCTCATGCTCATGAGGATAAACATACATAGAAGTTTTTGCACCATTACGCCACAAGTTTATGGCTTCCAAAAAATCAAATACTTTGCAGATCAACTAAACCCTTTATAGATATGCATCAATGAGCACATCCAAGCTTTTTATTTCCATCGTGTTTCTCAATTTTCTCTGAATGATGTTTCGCACACTTAAACCTTTCTCACAAACTGTTGTACTACAAAATTGAAGCATAGCAATTTGGGCAAGCAAAAGTAGATTACAACAAGCATGTCATCGAGTTTTACATCCCCTGTCACATCAATCCCTCCGGGATTTGGTCCCTTACCTAGCACTACCACAAATCCTAGACCCTTAAGAAAGGTTAGGTACCAACCCTTTGCAACCCCTAAATGCCCAAACCTTGGACATATTGACTAACCTAGAAAGGGAGGTTTCCCAAGCACTAAATGAGGTCATAACCACAAGAGCACCCACACACAACCTCAGTGACTCATCCAAAAACACGGCCGTACAGATTTTCAAAGTCATGGATGGAACAACTAATCCTGTTCAATTCATGCATGGCCTGCCGTACAGATTTCCAAATTCATGGGGTACGATGGAATGATTGATCTTATTCAATTCATGCACGGCCTCAATGACTCATCCAAAAACACGACCGTATAGATTTCTAAAGTCATGGGCAAGTACGATGGAATGACTGATCCTGTTCAATTCAATGCAAATGTTTGAACAGAGATGTGAAGCCTTTGGAAATCCAAACTGCCCCACCAAGGTATTTACATTGAACCTTTGCTTAGTGGGAAAGGCTAGTCACATTGATGCCTGCAATTAAGACAAACTTCAAGACCTTGAAAACAGCCTTTATCCACGGCTTTTCAAGAAAAGGTGATCGATGGAGTGTAGCAAGAGAACTCTATTCGATTGAACGAAAATAAAATGAAACCATTAGAGATTTAATCCTTCAGATAAAAATCTTGGATTCACGATGTGAGCCATGGGAGAAACTAAACAATGCTCAATTAAAGAGATGTTTCATAATGGGCATAAAGAAAAACAACTTACACAACTTGACCAATCCAGAAACATTCGATCAATGTTATGAAGAAGCAATACGTTAGATGACAACATGATGGAGGATGCTCACAATACGAGATGTTCCTCATCTAACCCCTCTAAAGCAAAGGCTAAAGAAAAATTAATCTCGAAATTATCTTTCCCTAAATTCTACATAGCCTTGCTTAAAAGCTTTGAACCGAAATCTCCAAGAGAGGATGAGCTCCCTCAAAACCAAACATCCTTAATTTCTCTCAAAGTGATGAGCAAAATGCCTTGTGTTCATTGCCATCACTACGTTCATCCCAATCCCCAATATGCATACCCTAGGCCTATCTTTTTATACTGCATACATTGCAAAACCTTTGGTTCACGATGTGAGGAATTTAGTAGAGTGTGATACTGCCTCTATAGAGTTCACCTCCACACCGTTGGATCAACATCCAAACATCCTAGACCAGTCAAAACACCCAGCATAACCCAGCAAAAAAACCATAAGGGACACCACCCTTATAAGGCCTTAGCACAGAATCAAATGTCTTCTCAGCTTGTCATAGAAAAAGATATAGCATGGTATTATCTCAATCTCTTGGCTCATGCATACATTCAATGGAATTGTCTCAACAACTCATACAAGACACACTCATCGTCGACTCTAATGATACAAGGCTTATGGCAGGAGAACTCATCATCAGCTTTATATATCATCAATCAAAGCTTCATCATCATGCAAGATCTTCACACAACATATGCTATATGTTTGTACAACATGACTGACGATGCAAAAAATTCACGCGAGATAAAAAGCATCAAATTCACAAGACATCATCAAATACAAAGGTATACATATCTTCAGCATATACATGCCGGCAGCCCATAACATAGATTTAGACAACTTGATATCTTCCACAAGAAAGAGACACAACCTCTTCATACATTACCACTAGCAACTCGTGGCTTTTTAATATCCGTTGCCCACAAACCTCGACATCTTTTGATATGCCTTCACCTTTGCTCCAAGGATCACCTTATGTGATACTCTATCAATAGCAAACACCACATACTTGATGGCTTGCTACAATTGAGTACGTTCTCTGAGACTCCCATCGCTCTTTATCACCTTCCTCACGCTCATATAGAACACAGAAGCCTGACGTAGCCCAGCATCCCTCGACTCTCAGCAAACGTCTGTGCTCTCTCTCCACACCTTCATGGCAGCAGTAGCATAGCTCTACTTATAGACCCACACACAATGTTGAACAAGGCTTGCCGGCAACCCAACAACCACAATTGGCAATTTTCTAATGGCTCATAGGTCCTTTCACTTCTCTCTTCTTTCCAGAAGTGACAACAACTCTAATTGAATAATTGAGTTCTTAAAATAGATGTGAGGGGTAATAAGATGTATGCCCGTAGAATGCTATTTGAGGTCTCTTTAGAGTGGTCCATATACCCAATATAAGCTATGTATATTAAACATATCAAGCATACAAAACAACTATTCTAGGTGCATAGTGGAGTGCTCAAAATCTATGCAAAAGAACCTGAAAGTAGTGCAGTAAGAAATAGAGATTTGAGTTATAAAATTACGCCATGGATGTGCCTAAGGGTTTAAGTGTGCATAGATATATGTACGAAGATACTAGAGTGCTAATAAAATCCTAAACCCAAAAAACCTAACAACTACACACCTGATTGTGAATCCAATTCTAGGATTAACAAGAGCTACCGCCATTATCTTACATGAAGGAGTCACGGTAGATACACCAAGGGTGATACATTCAAAATATGAAGCAATAGTGTCCAAAGCTACAACTTGGATAGGCGTCCGTAATGGTATGACAGAGTATTTATGGCGATTCCCCCTTCAAGAGCATGTGGTAGCAAGTTAGGATGAAGTCCTAAGTGATGTACTTCATGGATATATTATGAGAGAGTAGTCATTGTAATAGCATTAGGCCTCTTATTGTTGAAATTTGAGCTAAATGATGAGCTATGGTGGATCATACACTAGAATCAACATGATTAACAAAGTGATTAAGAAATGATTAAGACGTAATTAGTGAATAATTAGCAGATAGATTAATGTAGGCATGGATACTCAAAAACCAGCAAATTCTCATTAGGGCTATGCCTCAATTTATAGAGTTTACATCAAGCATCTAATCCCATTGATTTCTCCATGATTTACTCCCAGAATATCTCCACCTTTTGCCTGATTCTCTCCACCTCTTCTCTTTTCCCAGATTATCTCCCAGAATATCTCCACACTCCTAAATTCTCTCATGCTACCCTTTATTCTCTCCCAGTAGATTCTTCTCACCTTTTCACAGGTTCTTTCACAATTACATCTTCTCTTTTACAGCCTCTATCCAAGAGCTTGTTCCCACACACACCCTATTCACTTGTATATTTCAACACCTCCCCTCAAGTGAATACTCCTAGTACACCTAGACCCTATACCAAGTTTGCCTCCCTTTACTTGGTAGTCCGCGACCAGTGTCTACTCCTCCCCTCAAGTTATCTCAGCACACCTGGACCCTGTATCAAGTTTCTCTCTTACTTGACAGTCCGCGACCAGTGCCTCAAGTCCCTAAACTCCATAGTCCTTGACACTCTCTCTCTCTATGTGTCCAAGGCTACTATAAGTGCCCGCGACCTTGACTAAAGTGCTCACACATACATCTACCACGTGGCCTACATCATCGGTGGCTCAGAGGTGGTTTTACTTTATTGGGGCAGGTTACATTGGGTTGTGGGCTCTCTCTCTCTCTCTCTCTCTCAGAGATTTTCACATGGCTCCTCACTCTTTGGAGCCTCACATCTTCTCTTTTCTTCAGTCTTCTTCTCGTGGCAGCATCTCTCCACGCGTTCGTCTCTTCTTCCAATCTTCTCGGGGCAGCTTCTCTTCTTGTGGCAGCTTCTCTTCTCGTGTCCATGTCTTCCTTCAGGTCTTCTTCTCGGTGTGGATCCTCTTCTTGGGAAGAGATATTCTTCTTCTTTCATGGCTGGGGCCATGAGCTCGTCCGTCAGGTCTTTTTGCTCCATGTGAGCAACATGTTTCAATGTTTTGCTGACAGTTCCTTTGGGCTTTTTATGTTTATCTTTTGTCATTATGCAATGCAAACCCAAATTTATGCGGGAGGTCTTACCTCTTGCCTTAATCTGGACAAGGGCAGTGTCTGTTCCCATTTTTACACTGATAAAATGTGCCCAATACATAATGCGTATAGCATTCATTCTCATGCACATTCCAAATGCAATTCTGGCTGTGAATAATCTTGAATTTGAGTGAGATTTACAGGCATTAACCAAGGGTTAAATGCAAAATGATGATTTTCACAATTTTTATCAGCACAATTTTCCAGAAGTTACACTAAATTAAGGGTAACCAATTTGTACGGGATGGTTGGAGTATCAAACCAACTCCGATTTGAAATCTGAAGTTATAGGGATCTGTATCAGATACCTAATGGTTAATTTGAACCCTCAATTGCACCAAAATACAGTGATTAGCACTGATTAATCACTTATTAGCAAATTAATGCTCTGGTTTGTGTGCAGAAAACAGAGTATGCGGGGAGCTCAGATCTGGTGCCTTCCACTTCAAATGAGCTCAAATGCTTTCAAAGGCATCAATAGCAATGAGTCTAGTAGAGGATTAAGCCAAGAAACACAAGATTTGACCAAATAATGAAAGCTTAATCTCTGTTTTACCAAAGTCACCTGCAGATTTGATGAAGAGCTTGGATCTCTCTGTAGACTTGATGAAATTGATTTCTGTCTTCACCAGCTTGTAGAGCATGCTTGATTACCCCTTGGGCTAGGAGGAATTGAAGCAATTTGATTGGAGCAAGTAGCAATGGCAAAAATACCTCAGAAAAACGACGCCCAGAAAAACAGCGATTTCTCCCTCATCGCTTGACGGTTTACGCTTTTGTTTGGATAGGATTGAAGAGCTTTGAAGTGGCTACCATATGCTAGAAGGGCTTGCCCTAATTTGATGTGTGCAAGGTGCTAGAGACCCTCCACTGGCTGGGGGTGAAGGGGAAGATGAAAAACTCACTAAAAACTGATTTTTTTTTGCTAATTACTTACTAATCTTGATTAATTCACTAATGGGCTCATAAATCTGGTTGATTCTAGGTATGGCTCTGATACCATGTTGAAATTTGAGCTAAATGATGAGCTATGGTGGATCATACACTAGAATCAATATGATTAACAAAGTGATTAAGAAATGATTAAGACGTAATTAGTGAATAATTAGCAGATAGATTAATGTAGGCATGGATACTCAAAAACCAGCAAATTCACATTAGGGCTATGCCTCAATTTATAGAGTTTACATCAAGCATCTAATCCCATTGATTTCTCCATGATTTACTCCCAGAATATCTCCACCTTTTGCCTGATTCTCTCCACCTCTTCTCTTTTCCCAGATTATCTCCCAGAATATCTCCACACTCCTAAATTCTCTCATGCTACCCTTTATTCTCTCCCAGTAGATTCTTCTCACCTTTTCACAGGTTCTTTCACAATTACATCTTCTCTTTTACAGCCTCTATCCAAGAGCTTGTTCCCACACACACCCTATTCACTTGTATATTTCAACACTTATGAGTCTAAAGTGCTCGGTCGGCCATAGTTTAAGTGAGTGTGAACACTTATGGCCATGTACATAAGTGAATTTCTCTCATAATACAACATACTCTCCCATTGTGTAATTGAGTCTTGCTCTTGCTAGTCCTCTTGCTAATCTCTCTCTCTAATGCATGCTAGTGAGTGTGTGTGAGTGAAGTGAGGTGAGCGGAGGGACAAGGACCCGTAGTGCAACGCGGCGGTGTGACAACGCTCGCGGGAGACGCGGTGGAATTTCTTCTCAAGGAGTTGTAGAGCTTGGAGACCTCAAGGGTTACGAGCTCGGCCATTGGAAATATCCTCACGACAGTTGCGGTTCACGAGGTAATCTCTTTTTTAATGTGTTTCAAGGAGGGTTAGGGTGAGCCATAACATTTTTGGCACCGTTGCCGGGGAGCCATCCCTTGGCTTTTTCCATCACTTTGCCTCTAATCTACGCATAACCCATCGCCCATTATCTTGATTAATGGTTTCCCATGAAAAAGATGTGGATTTGATGGTGATTTGTGTGAGATTTGGTGTGGAATAGCTCTCTTTTTTGTTTTTGAAAAGAATGCTTTTTGCTTAATTTTTAGATTAATTTATTATTTTTGTTATTGTTTTGGTGGTTTTCCATGTTCTTAGGGCTTGTACATAGTTTTTATTAGGCTTAGTTTGCATCCATTGCATCAAACAATGCAATAGAATACAATTTTTAGTGAATGTTAGCTCTCTTTAGTTTAAACATAAAACTAAGATCAGTAATTTTAGTTTAATTATGTGTTTTTTTGTTGAAATTGTTTGGATTAAAGTGTTAGCAAGCATTAGGACTAGCTTAATCTTTCAAAAAATTTCTTAAAACCATCAAAAAAACCCTTGAATTTGACTAATTTCTCTTAATGGACTAGTTTTTGTCATTAAGGGTGATTAATCTTGTTCAAGAGGCCAAAAAATCAGAAAATATATTAATTGGGGTCTAAATTGATTATATGAGTAGTCAAAATTGGAGTTTTTTA
This sequence comes from Cibotium barometz, assembly GCF_041138505.1. Lineage (NCBI taxonomy): Eukaryota > Viridiplantae > Streptophyta > Polypodiopsida > Cyatheales > Cibotiaceae > Cibotium > Cibotium barometz. The sequence continues at coordinate 31,532,713 of NC_141077.1, read as the reverse complement.
GTATTTTGAGAGCATCTAGATGCATTAAAACACCTAATAACTTTAATTTTTTCATCGATTTGAGAAATTTGACTCTGATTAATTTTACCTTAAAAGAGGAGCCTATAATTAAGAGTCTAATTAATCCCCTATTTTAGATTAATTTACACCATTGTTGATGCACAAAGATTAGCATTCCCTTGCTCTATTCAATGATATGCTCAATTGTGTGAATTAATTAGGGATTAGTGGTTAATTAGAGTCTTTGATTAGTGTAAAAAGAGAAAAAGATTAGTAAAAATCTTGGAAGATTAATCCTTAATCACTTTTTTACACAACTCATTAGGCTAATGAGCATTCAATGAGTAGATACTCATGAGTTGTCAATTTGTCCATTTTGGGGGTCATTTATGAAGGGTGTAAGGGGTGTCATTAAAAGGTTGACTTTTTTAATTCCCACTTACTTTTTGGGAAACCGATGAAGGCGCTTTAGAGCTCATCGGAAAGCTGACACCGAGCTCTTTGACTTTGGACTAATCGTTTGAAGTCAAAATCGCTCGACCATTTGGCCTCCGACCAGTAACCTCAAAATTTGACCCAAAAATCAAGGCAAAAAATAGCCCAAAATCCACAAAATTGTAAAAATTACCGCGAAAACAACGAGTCATATTCAGGCTACTTTTTAAGGGTCTAAACGACAAAATCATGGACGACTCAAGGGAACAAAGTTGTAGTACTCCAAAAATACTACAACTTCCTCAATAGAGAGTTTTTCAAGATTCCTTTTCGAACACCCTCAAAAACGTGCTGCAAAACAGGGAAGATTTCTCATAAAATTTTTTCGTCTCTTAAGACAGTGATGGAAAATAAGCGTGTCATCGGGTTTTATACCCCCTTGAAATCAGCCTTTATACATGGTTTTTCTAGACAAGGTGATCGGTGGAGTGCATCAATAGAACTCTATTCAATTGAGCATCAACCAACAATAACTGAATCCATTAGAGATTTTATCTTTAGGATAAAACTCTTGGTGGACTCACGTTGTGAGTCATGGGAAAAATTAAACGATGTTCAATTGAGGAGATGTTTCATGATGGGCTTGAAGAATAATAGCTTACACAACTTGATCATTGTATCCAATCTGGAAACATCAATGTTGTAAAGAAGCAATACGTTTAGATAACAACATGCTAGAAGATGATCATGCTACGAGGTGTTCCTCATCTAAACCAAGTGAAGCAATGGCAAAAGAAAGATCGATCTCGAAATTGACATTCCCAAAATTTTATGCAGCCTAGCTTAAAATCTTACAGCAAACATCTCTAAGAGAGGATGAAAACCTTCAAAACCAGACATCCTTAATGCCTCTAATAGTGAGAAACGAAATGCCTTGTGTTGAGTGCAATCACTACGATCATCCTAATTCTCATTGTGCATACAAGGCACCTGTTTTTCTATACGGCATATATTGTAAAACCTTTGACCATGGTACTAAAAAGTGTCCTGCTTCATCCACAAGGGACTCAAAACCTCCATCTTCCTTGCACCAAATAAAAACAATATAAAGGGTAGAAACTGCTCAGGAAACAGTTAATTGGACACTTCAATGTTTCTATTATCGTGGACCTTACAAAGTGGCATTCTGCATAGTTTGGAATACTTTCATGCCCATAGTCACTGACACTGACACTTTGCGACTATTGTGTGAACGATGTGGCATTGATCACATGTTCCAAGATTGCCCAAGACAAGTTGCTTCAATGTAAATTGTCTCATAAAATACAACTCTTAACATCTTAAGTGTACAAAACGGGCAACTGGCCACAGTACCCTTGAATGTGCTTACACGCTTACAAGCCAAGACACGAGAAACAGTCAAAAGGAATGTGAAAGACAACACCTCAACATGGGTAGAAGAACATGCTTTAAAAGAGAACCTAAAAGAGAAAACAAAACCTTCTAAACCAAAGAAAGACAAGGGACAAAAAACTATCAAAACCAAGGTCGAATTAAAAGATAGGGAAAAGGAGTCTATACAGGACATAAACCCAAAAGGGGACATAAACACGAAAGAGCCAAAAGCTATACAGGATGCAGAAGCATCCACATCAAAGACCACCACACAAACCTCAACACCCATATGTACGACACAGGATACAAAAACCTAAAAGAAAATTCGATCTCGTCGCGCATGGGTAAACATAATGAAAAACTGACAAACCAAAGAAAGTCAAAGAATGAAACAAGTTCTAGTACATTGATAAGTGAGGATGAAACAAGTTCTTACTCTTCGCTCAGTGCACCACATAAACCAATCAAGAAACTAGAACCCACCCAACCACCCCAAATGGATAATGATAATCACATGACATATGTGGAACACAAAAAGCAAGCTCAAGAGAGCATGCTTAGCTTGGTTGAATGTCTTACAGGGTCACCAATTGTGATTGAGCCTCATAATGCCAATCCTAAAAGGGCAACCAAGATACAAAGCCTAGAGGAGTACCACTTCCCCTTTCAAGAGGAAGACATACTCTCTATAGAAGAGTCATTTGAAACAGACTATACAAACTATAGGCTTGAGAAAGCACGTGAGGAATTCGATAATTCCCTTACAAGATTAAAACAGTCTCTCAAAACCTCATTCTTCAGAGGAATGCTCTTCTCTCTCATGATAAAGCCAACATCACATCAGCACTTGCACCTTTAATGGCTTATCCTGAGTTATACAAGGACATAATGAACTCCATAAAACAGGACTATGAGGATTCGCAAGTTTCCAAACAACCCTCATTAAGAATTGTCAGAGGGCCAAGTGTGCAAGTGTACGCATTGGGTACTCTTAAAAAATCTGAGACCCAAACAGAGGATGAAAGTGAATGGGAATATGAAACAGACACAGGATCTAAAGCTGAAACAATAACCGAAACACCCATGGTTCCTTTGGAAGACTCTATCATGGTATGGATGGATTTCCCTACAGGCAATGATGTTCAACGCACACGCGCATTGATTAGCCCTCAAGCAAGTCATAACATCATGAGGACAATAGACACTTGGGTGTTATTGGGACAACCTAAACTCATCCCTGCAAAGCAATAGTATTGCAAGAGGAGCCAATGGACAAAACATTGAAGTTCCAGGTTACTTTAGAAACACTACTCAAACAATTGATGGCGATATGGAATTTACATTCCACGTTACCCTAGATTCCCTTGAGTATGATGTCATCCTTAGCGGAACTTGGATAAGTGAATTATTGTATTCACTAGATGAATCGATACAAACAGTCACCTTAAACAGTTCTGCAGGCAATATACAACTGCTATTTACAGGAGGAAGAAACCTTGCAGGAGTCGGAACTTCCAACATATATCACTGAAAAGATCCCTAGGATTTTGGTTGGATTGAAAATTTCAAATAAAATCACCACAGTTCAAGCACATCTTTATCCAACACGCGAAAACAATCTCATGACCCTCGAGCTATGGGATTTGTTAGGTCAACCAACACTCACAGCATATCCTGAAAGGATTACCTTTACACAAGACTAAAACATACCATGTTTGGGATACTTTGAACATACAATGTATATTGAAACTAACCCCCTCACTTGGTTGCAAGTTTTTTGTGGTTGAGTATGTGTTGGAAGTAGATTTAATCTTGGGGCATAAATGGATAGTTGCTGCCCAGAGTCATCATGATGGTCAATGACAAAAAGTTGACAATACCATACTGCTGGGAAGAGGATCCAACTTTAATGGATATATATGATGCTGAACACAAAGGATACAAGCCTCTTCCACAAAAGCTCCTCTACACAATGACCTACCATCTGCGTCAACAACCAACTCCGATAAAGCCTCTACTCCCCATCCTCACCTACGAAGTTTGATGCCAAAACCTCGCAACAGCTATTCCTGAAGAAGTTCCCAGAGCCCAACCATCTATCTCTAATAGGAAACTCAAAGGAAAGGCCCCGGATCCTATGCATCTTCACCGACAAACCTCATCAAAGGAGACAACCACATGCTCAAAGGCCTCGTCTCATCGACAGCCACTCCACAAGAGACTCTAACCTCATCATCATCAACAATGCCCATGAGTCTCAAACCTGCAGCCTCAGTGCCAGAGCCTCAGTGCCAGCCAAAGTCAACAAGGAGGGCCTCAAGCCTTCCACACCAACCCAAAATAAAACTCCACCACGACAACCACAATCAAGATATCTTAATAGTATTAAAATGTGTGTGGAGAAGCAGCTACTATGAAGGTGCCAATCAAATTTGGGTGCCTCGACAGTCAAAACCTATTCCTCAATGCAGCACTCAAAAGCCAAGGAAAAAGAAAAGTACTCCACAACACCGTCCATAAAAGCCTATGCAAGTTCCTCAAAGAACTCCACCAATGCAACAAGTGTGGGTACCAAAAACACTAAGCACAAGAATACTACCAAAGAAATACCAAAGCTTGGGTCCCCAAGCACATAACAAAGTCCCCTAAGCTTGCACAAAGAAAAAAACCTCACGCACATCGACTACCAAATTACAATGTTCATCAAAGATGGGTGCCTGTGTAAGTACTTTAACAACAAGGATACTATGATGCTAATTCCATCATATGGTTGCCAAAATCAAACAATGTGAAGAAAACCTCACCACCAACTTCAACCCCAACAACTTCACCTAAATTTCGACAAGAATGGAGGCCCAAGCAATAGCAAGCAAATCACTCAACCACTCTCGTGCATTTAGCACCAACACAAGAGCTTGTCTGTTCAAGCAAACAATCAGCAGTCTTTCCTACTGCCTCGACATCATTTTAGCAACAAATTCAAGAATCAATATGGAGACTTTGGAGCACATCAAGAACAGAATAACAATGCTCTTGTCACTCCTCTAGAAATGAGAAATGAGCGCACAAGGAGTTGTTGCTTGAAAATCATGACTAGATGACCCATTTAAAAATTAAAAAAAAAACCTCGAGGTCAAAACCTACAAATTCACAGAATTCCATCTCACGTCTTAAGAACCAGCATTGTAACGATTTAAGCCCCATCGCGGATTAAGCCATATCACGCAATAGCCACTATATATTTGTTAAGATTATTGCGTACTATTCTTTTGGCTAAATTAATGCAGCAGCTGCTCCATAGGTACATATCCATACTCATGCACTGGAGAACATTTGCACCAAAGCCTCACCATCGATAACTTTCACGTACATCTCTAGATGGGGGGTTCATGGTGGGCGAAAGCCTAGTCAATGGTATAACCCATCGCCTAGAAATTGCCTTCACGTTACAAACCTCTCCAAACGACACCACAATCTTCACAACTCAATGATTTTCAATTCCTTGTAAAGATCTCTATATTAGCCTCGCAAGTCAACGTAATTCTTTCAATCCTCACCAACAAGTGGCTACTTCAACATACAGAGCAGTTCAATAAGAGTCTATATGACTCAATTCTTGTACTTCATGTAAACCTGCTTTATTAGAGCACTTGCATAAAAACATAAAAAGCACATAAACAGAAGAAGACAGGATCAGGTCCTACTTAACAACATTTGACAAGAATCCTGCCACACAAAGGGACATCATCACAAGCCAATTACTTCAAAGGATGAATGTCATTTCAATGAAACAAATGAGGAACTAAGAATGTCGTTTCAATGAAACAAATGAGGAACTAAGAATCACCATCTCGTTCTAATGATCTTCTCTCCCATTATTAACATTCCACTAACCTCTTTATTCATCATTAACTAGCTTTTCTTATTTCCTCTGGGGAGGAACAAAGACCATTGAACGTCATTCAACATCAAAGCCATCGACAAAGCTTATTCATTCTCCCCACATAAAGGTCTTCAACGCAATCACCAGGACGCGATCGCCATCAAGAAGGGAGGGATGTTAATCCAATTCTAGGATTAACAAGAGCTACCACCATTATCTTACATCAAGGAGTCACGGTAGATACACCAAGGGTCATACATTCAAGATATAAAGCAATAGTGTCCAAAGCTACAACTTGGACGGGCGCCCCTAATGGTATGACGGAGTATTTATGGAGAATCCTGCTTCAAGAGTGTGTGGTAGCAAGTTAGGATGAAGTCCTAAGTGATGTGCTTCATGGATATATTATGAGAGTAGTCATTGTAATAGCATTAGGCCTCTTATGAGCCTAAAGTGCCCGGTCGACCATAGTTTAAGTGAGTGTGAACACTTATGGCCATGTATATAAGTGAATTTCTCTCATAATACAACATACTCTCCTGTTGTACAATTGAGTCTTGCTCTTGCTAATCTCTCTCCCTAATGCATACTAGTAGTGAGTGTGTGTGAGTGAAGTGAGGTGAGAGGAGGGACGAGGACCCATAGTGCAACACAGCGGTGTGTCACCTCAAGGGTTACGAGCTCGGCCATTAGAAAGATTCTCATGACAGTTATGGTTCACCGGGTAATCTCTTTTTGGATGTGTTTCAAGGAGGGTTAGGGTGAGCCATACCACCCAATGTTCTTATTCACCTACAATTACCTCAAAACCTCAATCTCCCGTGCCCCAAATAGAAATAGTCCAAAGAGTAGAAACTACTCTAAGCGAACACTTCACTGCTTCTATTGTTGTGGACCAGACAAAGTGGCAGACTGTATAATTTGGAATATTTCAATGCCCACAATCACTAACACTTTGCAACCCATATGTGAACGATGTGGCATCGATCACATATTCCAAGATTGCCCAAGGCGAGTTGCTTCAATGCAATTTGTCTTGTAGAATACAACTTTTAACATCTTGAGTGTGCAAAATGGGCAATTGTCCATGGTACCCTTGAATGTGCTTACACACTTGCAAGCCAAGGCACGAGAAACAATAAAAAAGAATGCAAAAGAACACACTTCAAAATGGGTAGAAGAGCATGTTTTAAAACAGAAACCAAAAGAGGATGTAAATCCTTCTAAACCCAAGGAAAAGAAGGGCTAACAAACTGTAGAAACCAAGGTTCAAATAGAGGACAAGAGAAATGAGCCTATGGAGGACCTAACCCCAAAAGAGCCAAAAGCTACACATGATGCAAATGCATCCACCTCAAAGGCTATCCTTAAAAACACAAAACCCACCTTTGCGACACATGAAAGTTCGTTCTCATCTCACATAGGCAAACATAATGAAAACCTGACGATCCAAGGAAAGTCAAAAGATGAAACAAGTTCTAGTATGTCACTTAGTGAGGACAAAACAAGTTCTAACTCGTCACTCAATGCACCTCATAGTCCAATCAAGAAACTGAAACCTGCCGACCCACCCCATATTAAAAATCATGATCACATGACATATGAGGAACGTAAAAAGGAAGCTCAGGAGAGCATGCTTAGCATTGTTGTTGAGTGTCATACAAGATCACCGGTTGTGATTGAACCTCATAATATCAAGAAACTGAAACCTGCCCAACCACCCCATATTAAAAATCATGATCACATGACATATGAGGAACGTAAAAAGGAAGCTCAGGAGAGCATGCTTAGCATTGTTGTTGAGTGTCATACAAGATCACCGGTTGTGATTGAACCTCATAATATCAAACCCAAAAAAGCAACCAAAATACAAAAACCGGAGGAGTCGCTTCCCCTTTCAAGAGGCAGACGCACTCTCTACCGAAATGAACTCATCAAGCCAAGAAGAGTCATCAAAGGAAGATTGCAACAAGAATGATGCAATTGAAAAAACATGTAAGGAATTCGATGAGTCCCTCACAAAATTTAAGCAGTCTCTCAACCCTCATTTGGAGGAGCGCTCTTCCCTCGTAGTGAGGCTAGTATCACTTCAGCCCTTGCACCCTTAAAAGCTAACCATCAGTTATACCAAGACATCAAGAGCTACATAGAACAGGACTGTACAGATTCACAAGTTTCCAAATAGACCTTAGTTAAACTGGTCAAAGGACCAAGTGTGCCATTGTACACATTGGGCACTCTTGAAATAGCTGAGAGCCATGAAGAGGATGAAAGTGAATGGGAAAATGAAACCAAAACGAGAACTGAAGCTGAAACAAAAACTGAAACTTCCATGGTTCCACTTGGAGATTTTATCATGGTATGGTTAGATTTTCCTATGGGAAATAGTGTTAATCACAAATGCACATTGATTAGTCCTCGAGCAAGCCATAACCTTGTGGCAATAAACACTTGGGTATCACTGGGCCAATCTACAATCATCCCTAAAGAAAACTCTCTTGCAAAAGGTGCCAATGGAGAAATCATTGAAGTTCTAGTTTACTTTAACTATGCTACTCAAATAATCGGTGGAAATGTAGAATTTAGATTCCATGTTATCCCAGATCCCCTTGAGTATGATGTTATCATGGGTGCAACTTGGGTACAAGACTTGTGGTATTCAATTAAAGAATCCATGCAAACAGTCACCTTGAACACTCCTGCAGGCATCGTGAAATTGCTCTTACAAGAGGAAGAGACCTTGGAGGAGCTGGAAATCCCAACATATCTTACTCAGAATATCCCAAGAGTTATGTTAGATTTGAACTTTACAATAAAATCACCATAGTCCAAGCACAGCTTTATCCACATCTCATGACCCTCGAGTTATGGGATTTGTTAGGTCAACCAACACTAAACGCTCATCTTGAGAAAATTCCATTCACAAAATACATTAACATGCCATGTTTGGGGTACTTTAAACAAACACTATATATAGAATCTAACCCCCTTACGTGTAAGTTTTTTGTGGTTGAGTATGTGTTGAAAGCAGATTTGATCTTGGGCCATAAATGGCCTATTGTTGCCCAAGCACCACAGTGCTTTCCTAGCGATAGGGTCATCGCTCGTGATGGCCAACAATACAAAGTTGACAATACCATACTACAAGGAAAAGGATCCAACCCTAATGGATTTCTATGATGCTAAATGCAAAAAGCTACAAGTCTTTTTCTTAAAAGCCCCTCTACATGAAAACATATCTTTTGCATTAATGACCAACTCAGACAAAGCATCTACCCCTCCAACCCCATCTTCACTAGCAAGAGATTCTATTTCCGGTGTCAAAACCTCTCCATCAGTAGCTATTCTCGAAAAAATCCCCCAAGTGCAACCATCTAACTTGTCAGAGCTGAGCAACCTTCTATGGCCAATAATTGCTACTGCTGTCGCCTGGCTCATAGGGCTGTACACAACCCCAGACAGGCTGTCGACTCTGAAGCTTGTGGCCACGGGCTGGCCTTTGGCTGGCCCATAGGCATGCTTTATCATGCACTTAGCCCCTAAATGCATTACTAATGCATACCTAATACTAAGGCTGACACTACATGCACTATTTGATAAATTCTCCAAGTGGGTTAAGAGGACTGACACATGCAGACTCTCTATTGCTGTGGAGATTGACCTACGTAGCTCGTGCCTGACATGTCCCGGACTGGGGCTCACAATGGGGCCACAGCATATGACAAAATATTCCTAAAAAGGTTATTCCTACTGATGAATGGGTGCATGTGACAAGTTGTATTAGCAACATGTATGGAGCCTATTCAAAGGTACTCTTCTCAATGGAAAGAAGAGTAGAAATTCAGCATTGCTAGGGAGGCTCATAGCAAGAAATAATCTTCATGATTAAATACTAAGTAAACCACTTAAATAAGGATTAACTAAAGCATAATTAAGACACTAATCACAAGATGATTGCATTCATCAAGCTTCTAAAATGAGCCAAGGATTACATGTTTTTATAGCTCTCAAGGATCCCTCATCCACAACATCATAGTTGTCAGGTACGAAAAGTTCGATTCGGTATGGTACGTTCAAATACGGTCTTGGAACACACCGCTAAATTTTGAAAATAAAAATACGATGGAGGTACGATCCATTTAAAAAATACTTAAAAATATAAATAGTAAATATATATTGTTATACACACATACACATAGATGCAAAACTTAGAGAAGTTACAACTTACCCAAAACATAGAAATTTAGGAAGAGGGAGAGAGAGAAACTCAACGGAAAATCTCTAGAGCCAATGCCTCTTCATCGACCAATCTCACCAAGGTTGCGTGGTCAAAAGCCTCAACATCAGCAATCACCACTCCACAAGAGACTCAAGCCTCATTGCCAACAATGCCCATAAGTCTCAAACCCACACCCTCAGTGCCAACCAATGTGAAGGAGGGCCACAAACCTTCCGCTCTTCAGCCAAAAAGAAAACTCCATCATGACAGCCAAAATCAAGATATCTTAATGGTATCAAAATGTGAGTGGAAAAGCATATACTTGTAGCTCAAGGCTACTACAAATGTGCCAATCCAATTTGGGTGCCTCGAATATCAAAGCCTCTTCCTCAATGCAAAACTCAAAGGTCAAGGAAGAATAAAAGTACTCCATAACATTGTCCACAAAAGACTATGCAAGTTCCTAAAAAAAACTCTAGCCACTCAACAAGTGTGGGTACCTAAAAGATTGTTGCAAGCTCAAGGATACTACCAAGGTAATACCAATGCTTGGATTCCCAAGAGGATCAAGAAGTCACCTGAGCTTGCCCAAAGAAAGAAACCTCAGCACCAAAAGCATCAACCACCACCAATTCATAATGTTCATCAAAGATGGGTTCATGTGCATCATATGGTTGCTAAGATCGAACAAAGTGAAGAAAGCCTCAACACCAACTTCAATTTTAAAAACTTCACCTAAAGTTTGACAAGAATGGAGTCCAAGCAACAACAAGCAAACTACTCAACCCCTATCATGCATATAACACATACACAAGAGCTTGCGTGTTCTGTCAACACCAATCGCAACCAACCAGAAGTTGCACCGAGCTCCTTAACAACAATTGAGCCACAAATTCAAGAATCAATCCCCACATCTACAGCGGATACTTATGAGCATATCAAGGAAAAACTCACAATGCTCTTTTCACCCCTCTGGATGAGAAGCATGAGTGCAGAACCTATGCGGTAGACATAAGAACCTATTCTCTCAGAAAGGAGAGTAGCCAAAACCTGTTGCTCATCGCAAGGTGGCAACAAAAAAAAAAGACAAAAACACAAGGGAGTCACAAAAAATGGCCTACCTAAACATGGTAGAATATCACAAGAAACTCCCACGGTAGAATATCACAAGAAACTCCCAACGATTTTCAATAGCCCCATTACATTTTTGTTAAGTTTATAGCTTACTATTCTTTTGGCTAAGTTAATGTAGCATCCGCTCCATGAGTACATATCCATACTCATGCATTGGAGGAGATTTACACTAGAGCCTCGCCATCGACAACTTTCCAAGTACATCTCTGGTGGATGGGGGGGCCATGGTGGGAAAAAGTCTGGTGAAAGAAGGACAACGTTCTTTTAGCTTAGCAGCTTCATGTTTCATCTAAAATAGAAATGCTTATAGGAATTAAGACATGAAAAATGAAAATACTTTTATTGGGAAACTTTGTACTTCTCCTTAAAGCGGGTTGATGCTCTAAGATGACCAATTGGTGCTATGCACAAGCAACTACAATTTTCCCTTCAAGTTCTTCTCTTAACATTTCCCTTTTTGTCATCAACATATATAAGTGTCATTGTACACAAGCAAGTCACTTTTCCCTTTCCTTGTGTGGATTCTTTGGAGAGACTCTAGGAATTATTACATTAATGCTATGCTTCAAGTAGTCCTCTTTGTGAGTTAGAGAGGTGACTATATTTTTAGGTGATATGGTAGCGAGAGTTGCAAATAGCAAAGTAGCTATATTTTTAGGTGATATGGTAGCATGTCTAAAACTTGCACCCTTGCTTCTAGTATGGAACTTGGAAGTGGGAGTTGTTGATTTCCTCTTGATATAAAGAGCACTCATGCAAAGGCATGTTTTTTGGTGTGTCTATAGGGTGTTTATATATGTGCAAAGAGTAGCTCAATAGCTATTAAGAGTAGCTCAATAGCTATTAAGAATGTTATTTTTTAGGAGCTACAACTTACAAAATTATAGGTGCAAAGAGTAGCTTAATATCGAGTAAAAATGGTTGCAAAAGTGGTTGGAGGTATTCATTGACGATCTATGTGCACACTCTTGATGGGTAGACCATCTGGCATGCTTAAGGAAAGTGTTCGAGTGATGTCGATTATATCGTATATCATTGAACTCCTTGAAGTGTCAATTTTGGGTCAAGCACGGGGTGATATTGGGACACATTGTCTCAAAGAATGGTATATCTACTGACGATAGTAAGGTTAAACTGATATTGGAGCTGCCATCGTCTACCAACTACAAAGGAGTGCAAAAGTTTGTGGGTCATGTGGGATATTATCGACGCTTCATAATTTTTTATGTTGAGATAGCTAGACCTTTGTACAAGCTTCTCATTGTCTTTGAGTGGACAGAGGAGTGTCACGAAGCATATGATCGTCTGAAGCAAGCATTGGCAAGCACGCCAATTCTATAACCCCCAAATTGGGATCTCGTATTTCATGTGCACATTGATGCATCAAATTTTGCCATTGGTTGCGTACTAGCCTAGCCTGGTGAGTTCAAATTGGACTATCCAGTTTGCTTTGCTAGTCGTGTCAGTTGAATGATGCAGAGGTGAATTACACCACCAGAGAGAGAAAAGGATTGGTCATGGTCTACGTCGTCAAGAAATATCGACATTATCGCTTGGCCAACAAATTCATATTTTTCATGGACCATCAAGCCTTACTATACTTAGTAAATAAACCTTGCACCACAGGGGGAATCACACGATGTTTACTATTATTATTAGAATTTGACTTTATAGTCACGGGGTAAGGAAGGGAACACACCATGTGTTGGCTGACCACATGTCAAGAATTCCAAATGGGGAACCAACAACTGGTGTTGATGATGACTTTCCTCATGCTTGTTTATTTAAGTTGGACAGGGTACCCAAATGGAGCGAAGAAATCTCAGAGTATCTAGCTTATGGTTTTTCGTAGGAAATACCTTTGAACAAAGATAAAATGTGCAACTTATCAAGTTGGCTGCACCTTATCAACTGATTGTGGGAGAACTATATAAGCTAGGAAAAGATAATGTGCTCAGACGGTGCGGTAGAGAGGATGAGTTCATCACCATATTGCAAGAGGCTCATTCAGGGATAGCAGGCGAGCATTTTGCTAGAGAGATCACAACTCGAAAAGTGCTTCAAGTAGGACTATGGTGGCCTACGTTATTCGGAGATGCTATAGAATTTGTCAAAAGATGCAAAGAATGTCAACGTTTCGCTATCCCACAGCAAAAGGACAAGATGCCGCTTACCCCTATTATTGTAAGACAACCATTTGAGAAATGGGGGATAGATTTTGTGGGACCGATAAGTCCAGCGGCACATCCATCCTAAGCCCGATACGTGATCGTGGCCACAGACTATTTCACAAAGTGGGTAGAAGCCAGAGCCTCAAAAAGAGAGCTGATGTGCGAACAAATGCAAAATTTTTATATGAGCAAATTATTTCGAGGTTTGGCTACCCATTAGAATTAGTGAGTGATTGCGACTCACATTTTATCAATGAGGTGATTGATCATTTACTTGCAGGATTCTTAGTGATCCATCAAAAATTGTCATCCACAAGCCAATGGTCAAGCAGAGAATACAAACAAGATTTTGTGTACTATCTTGACGAAAACCTTGGAAGCAAGTCGAACATACTAGGAACATAAGCTAACAGTAGCCCTATGGGCCTATCAAACGTCATATAAGGTATCGACAGGTTACACTCCCTTCCATTTAGCTTATGGGGTGTGGAAGCAGTTATGCCTATGGAATACCTAGTCCCAAGCTTAAGGATTATCGTACAAGAGCGGCTAACAGAGAATGCATTAGCCGAAAGGCTAATTGACTTAAAAAAGCTTGGTGAGACCAGATCGATAGCATCACATGGACTCATGGTTGAAAAATTATGAAGGAAACACTGGTTTGACAAAAACCTTAAGCAAAAAGAACTTGAAACGAGGGACCTTGTCCTCATGTATGGTGTCGGTAGCGCCAGGAAAAAGAAATTTCAATACCAAGGCCTGGGACCGTTCCGAGTATCAAAAATCATACCTTAGGGATATGTTCGAATAGAGACAATTGACGGCATTTGAATGGAGGGTTATGTCAATGGAAGTAAATTAAAAAAATATTTTGGACCACTGACCCAAGAGATGCTCTTGCAATAACATCTCTTGAAACAACAGAAACAGCTTGCAAAAGAAAAGATACAGCAAGCACAAGAAGAGGCTAAGGCTAGAGAGATCAAAGCCAAATAATTACTGCACAAAAAATTGATACATGTCAACATAGCTTCGGTGACCCTTTTGGATGAAGGGGACCTGAGCCAGCACGACTCAAGGTGGGAATTACTATAGCCAAAGGCCATGCAACAAGCATTGCATTAATAGATACGGGTTCAAGTCATAACTTGATCTCATATGAAACTTGGGTAGCATTAGGTAAACCACACCTTAAACCCATTGTGCACATCAATCGTTGAAAGGTTGTTGGGGCATTTGTGAGGCCGAATGGCATGACCTTGTATGCAAATGCCCCCCACATTGTGTTGAAGTTGTCTTGTGTTGGTCCTCTGGTGCTATGGACACCTAATTGTAGCCGGAGAATCCACCTAAGAAGCTGTATGCTTCTCTCCCAGCAACCACTCTTTCCAAAACGTATTCTGTATAAGGCAATGGGTAATGGTCTTTCCTAGTGGCCGCATTAACCTTTTTAAGATCAACACATACCCTAAGTTTTCCATTCTTTTAGGCACTATCACAATTGGTGATAACCAATGCGTATGTTCGATTTCATAAATGAAATCCGCAGCAATGAGCTTGTCAATTTCCTCCTTTACAATTGCTTCATACTTAGGATTCATATATGGTATGGTTTCTGCCTGGTTGGTTTCGATCCTTCCATGTTTGAAATCGTATGTTGTACCACCTCAGGTGGTACCCCTTTCATCTCCTTGTAATTCCAGGCGAAACAATCCTTAAATTCCTTGAGGAGAGCAATGAGCTCTTCTTCTTCGACCGAAGTCAAATCTTTAGCAATGTATACGAGCCGAGCTTCTTCCTCTGGTCCCACAATATTCACCTCCTTGACTTCTGCTGAGCCATCGTATGATGCAGACAGCCCATCCTCCTTCACCCTTGTAGCTGTCAGTCGGCCGTTCGTTCAATAATGTAGGTTTTGAAGTGGTTGACTAAAAGCAAGTCTGGCTTGTCCTCATTTTCACTTTTGGCTTTAGCCATGATCTTTTTAGCCTCACGTTCTATCTCTGCTAGGACTTTATTGCGTTTTCGGAGCCCAGCTTTTGTAAGCTTGGGTGCATCTGGCTCTTGAAGGAGGACTTTCTCTTTATGCCTTCCCTCCAACGATATCTTACTCAACTTCTCGCCCCAATCCTTTGAGAACTCATCATGTACCTTAGTGGCCTCAAGGTATCTCAGCCACTAGGCATCCGCGGGTTTTCTTTGTAATAGGGCATTTCATCGGGCTATATGCCGTTTTTGTTTTCGCCATCCTCTGAAGCGCTGAGCAGTGGTACGGCTTCATGCTATAGTACCTTCTGTACTTGATGTCTCCCCTCTTGATTCCTCATCCATGATCTGCCAATTAACCATGCAGATAGAGGTCATAGGGACAGTTCCGGATTCCAAATACTGGGTTCCCCTGGGCTACATTACATCAATGGTAGCCAACACATGCATCTTTCACTGAAGTCCGGAGGAGGAAGTGACACATACATTTTCATTTCCTCCTCATCCTTGTTGGAATCTCCCTCCGAGGGTTGGCATATCTGTATAGAAGTGGTTCGTTCTGTTTTGTGACCGAATCGTTACCAAATAACTACTTCTTCATGGGGTGTGCTTTCCATGTTCTCATATCAATCTTTAAGATTTGCGAATCCCTACATACATACACATGATCCAAGGCCCAATCATGCACCAATTTGGATTCCCTCACATGAAGGGTCTCCCCAATATTATGTCATATGTATCAGGTTGGCACAAGAAGTCCATGACCATGAATGTATGATGATAACGAAACGTAAAAAGTCTGAATTTAACATTCTCCACTAGAAGCCCAATGGGCCTCGAAGATGTTCCGTTAGCCATTTTAATGATCAGATCTGCTTTTTTTAGATTGGGTTTCTCCTAGTTTTCCCAGCAACATTTTGTAATGATGCTAACCCCCGCCCCACCATATAGGATAGCCAGTGCCCTGGTACCCATTATAATGAATCGGTATGGTAGCATTTGTGTCGTCGCTTTTGTAGTAGCATCCCAGTTGGTTAACTGGTATCTTAACGACTCGGGTTTTCCTTGTATGCCTCAAGGTTCTTTCTGCCAGAGGTGGCAGAGTCTCATCTAGAGTATCAACTAGCTTTAGTCCGCCCTCTACCCATTCTTTAACGTATGTCCATAGGGTTGGTGGATTGCATAACAATTGCCCTAATGGCATTTGGACAAGCGTGGATAACACAGCCGCGAGACTTCCTATGTCTCTGTGTTCTTTGGAGATAGAGGGTTCTTCCCATGTAAGTTTCTCATATTCTTCCATATGGAAAGAATGGATGGACTCCTCTAACCCATTTTCCTCAAACATTCAGGACAGTGTGTTTGCTTGGGATTCCTCTTCTGTTCCTTCCGGGATTGGGGTTGGCACGTCTAATTCCCTATCTCGTGTTGGCTTGTTTCGTGGATAAACTATATCCCTCACCTGGTTAGCCCTCATCTTGGCTTCATGAAGCCGTTGGTACTCTTTGACTAAGGCCTTGGCCTCTTCAAACTTTCTGATTTCCTCGTCGGCATTAGGATATTCACCGACCCCCTTAGGAGTTGTTGGTTGCTCTCCTTGCTTTCCTTGGTCTGATCCTCTATGATTGATCCCTTGACACCCCTCATCCTTCGATTGGGTAGACCCAGTATCAATTGTATCTTCTTCGGATCCGTCTTGGATTGTGACCCGTGTGTCACCCTTACTTTTTTCACTCTTCTCCGACAGCCAGTTCTAGAAATAGTCGCACATCCGCTCGATTTCTTCCCTTGTCTTGAGTTTGAACTCTTGTTAGGACATTGAGTGGTGTGATCTTCCCAGATTGTACACTAATGGTCCAGATGGTGGCCTGATTGCAGTAGAAGCGGAGCCACTTGCTTGGTACGGACAATCCTTGATCAAATGATCAATACCACATTTAGTATAGGTGAGCACTGGCATGTCATTGGGCGAAGCCGCCACTTGTTGTGGTTGATGTGTATGTCCCATAGTCTTGTTTGGGCACTTGGCGACTCGATGGCTCTCCATAGCCAAAGCATTGTAGTGGTCCTCTTCTCATATTCGAGTTCATGTCCTTGCCCTTTCATTGTGTCGTGGTTTGAAACATAGGTACTGGCATGTTATTCTGTAGGACGTAGTATTCCAACGTAACCTCAGCTGTTTCCTCGTAGTATTCCCCGCTAAGTTCTATTTCCCGCACCACGTCAACATCTTCTAATGGCTCTTCGATCAATACTTGATTGATCTTAGCCTAAGGTGGTTGTGGTGGTAGAACTAGTGGCGACAAGGTGAAGCGTCTTGTACCCTGAACATCCCTAGGTAAGTAGGAAGAGTTGGGTTGTCCAGCAATAGCGGTGAGCTGTACATGTGGCGCTGGTAAAGCCAATGGGGCTCTAAGTGCTGGTAGTTGTGCAACATTTTGAAACCTTGGATATCTAAGTGCTGGTAGTTGTGCAACATTTTGAAACCTTGGATATCTACACATTGAAGTGTCGTGATTTCCTAATTTTACACAGTGAGCACAATAGAGTAATGGCCTTGCTCTTAATTGTGGACACTCGGGGGTGGTGTGATTTAATCTGCACATAGGAGCACCAATTCCCTGCGGGTGGTAAAGGTGATTATGCCCATGCCCAGATGTTTCTCTCCCCTCCTTGACTTTCAACTTCTCTAATATGGCATTACTGAGCTCATCCACCATCATGTTTTCGACCTGCTTGCTTTGAGTTCCAATTTCTTGGTGGCTCGAGACACGCGAAGTCGTAGTTGCTGAAGAGGTTTTGACATCTTTTGGTTGCGCAGCAATTCTAACATATTATCCTCATATTCTATTGCGAGTTTGCAGCATGCATCAAGAGCAGGTAATCATGCATTTTATGGTCTCTAACCCCCCTCCGGAAACAAGGCAACAACTAATCATCAGTTAACCTTTCCCAAAGTTTGCACCTCAAATTTAAGTGCTTCAGATGAGAAACATAGTCTCTCATCAACTCATCTTCCTTTTGTTTGATATTATGTAATTGTGCCACAGGGCTCGATATGTCACCACTTCGGGCAAAACTGGGCACAAAAACATTCTTTAGCGGGGGGGTCACTATATGTAGAATACCCCTATCGCGCGTTCAAGGCCTATATTTTAAATCCTTTATCTGTGAATTTTTTTATCCATATAATATCCCCTTTTCTTTATGAATCTGTAAAATTTTTTGAAAATTTTTTAAATCATACCCTTATGTAAATATATTACTGTAAGTTTCATAAATTAAAAATATGCTTCTATTGAACGCACGTGATATTTACATTTTTTTGCGAGTGACCCCCCCGAGAGCCTTGTAAAGTTAACCTTATCCTCAGGCTTAAGGGTTCGGGAACCACTGATGAGCTTTTCCCTCTAAGGTCAGTGAGAAGGCATGTATCATTGTCACATCACTAACCGGCCCGTAGGTTTCACATGTGGATTCAAAAATCTCTACATGTTGGATAGGATCCTCATCCCCAGAGAACTTTTGGACAAGTTTTGAAATGATATGGGGTTTCATCTGGGAAGATCGGGATTCTAGAGCAGTGCCTAGTTCTCTTACCATCGCCCGGTCCCATCTCTGCCACCATATTTAGCAAGTCTGTCTTTGTGGCTACATTAAGGTCCATGGTTGGATCTATCCTAGGCCTTTGAGGAATTTCTCCCCCCCTTCCTAGACCTCGTCCCCTTCCTGTATTAGCTCTTCTAGGTATTTCGGGTCCATGGGATGGTCCAACCACCTTGGAGTGACTCCCCATTAGTCGCCTCCCGTACGTCTTTGCAGAATCAGAAGTTCCATGTCTTGTAGGAATGTAGGGTTATTGATCATCTGCTCAATATCCTTTTTAGTGTAGAGTCATTCCTCTACTTCACCTGCCGTGCTTGCTAGGTTACCCTCTTCTTCTATGGTTGTAAACCCTTCCTCTGTTTTGGATTCCTCGTTTATTGGTTCCAAGTCCCTCACTTCTACCCATAACTATTTCTGGTTCCTTCCCTCGTGACTGGAGTGGGTTAAAACTTTCCGTTTCCTTTTGCTCAGCTCTTGTTCTTCGAGTATCGAGCTCTTGTTTCCTTAAGCTCAATTCTCGTAGTTGTCGTTCCACCTCATTCCGTTTGAGGTCTAGCTCTACTTCCTTGGTGGTGGGGAAGAAGATTTGACCCGTCCTAGCCGTTCTTTCTATGTATAGTCATGAAACTGTAGAGAATGGTTCATGGCATGAACGGTGGTATCCTGCACTTTCACGTGCTCAAATTTTTTAACCTTTCGGGTTAGATTCCTTCTTTTTGAGATAGGCTACCCTCCTTAACTGACCCTTGTGGCCTTGGTTTGTCTAATCGTTGGATTTCGCCAACCTGTGAATATGCAGGAAATGTTTCACGTCGTGAACTAGTAAGGCTTTCACGCTATGAACAGCTTCATGATGTTTCACGTCGTGAACTTTCAAGTGCTCAAACATTTCGGCAGACTTCGCGGTGTCAGAGGTGTCAGGATAAGGTTTTCTATTTTTAGAAAGGCAATCCCGTGATTTTCGGCGTTTATTGTGGCACTGATTTCGCGAGCGAGTTTGCGGCATGAAACTGCAGGAAATGGTTCACGGCGTGAACGGCTTTTCTACACTTTCACATGAAACTTCCTGCATCGAAAGTTTGTGATTTTGGGTGCGTAATACTTATCCAATTGATACCAATCGATTGTGAACGGTTTTTCTACACTTTCACATGAAACTTCCTGCGTCGAAAGTTTGTGATTTTGGGTGCGTAATACTTATCCAATCGATACCAAATCGATTGTGCCACTCCTAAGGAATGAAATGCAAATTCTTGGCACAGTCAATGGTCCCTTATGTTTTTCATTTTTATGAATTTTTTAAAAAAGAAAGAAAGCCAAACACCAACCTACTCATTCAATGGGTGTTTTCAATGATGCGAATATCGAAATTAACAAGAACAAACAGTGAAGCCTTATCCTAAAACCACTCCACCACAATTATACACAACATCACAACCAATCTCACAATTTTTTCCTACCACACACATCTTATCCATTCATTTTCCACACAATGCACTACCAGAATGCAAGGGCAATAATGAATCCTATGCAATGGGAGCTGAAACTCCAAGAGGATGGAAGAAACAAAGGTGTTTCCTCGACAGCGGTGCCCAAAATGTTATGGGCTACTACACCTCCAAGAGGGAACTCTACACATTCACCTAAAGGATGAGCAATAGATCACAACTGTCGTAGGGTACTTACCAATGCTTTGATCTTGAGTCACTTAAGGCCTCCAAGCTCGCTTGTTAAGCTCCAAGCTCCACCTCCCTGCCGTCACTGTAGAGTCGCTCACACCTTCGCAAGGCAATCACTCTCTCTCTCACTCTCTCACACAAGCATGAACCACACAAGCATGAAAGAGGCATAATGCTAGAATGCTCTCACACCTTCAATCTCTCTCTCTCTCAAGACACAAAGGGAGAGCTCTCAATAGCACAAAGGGGATTGTGTCTTTTCATTATGAGAAAATGCCTTATATACATTTGGCCCTTATTCACACTTGGGTGCCCAAAACTCACTTACTAGGCCTTGGGTGGCCAATACTCACTTACTAGGCCTTGGGTGGCCAATATCTCATAATGTACAACTTTTATAGTGTTGTTTCATGACACTTATTAATGTCCTCAATTGAGGATCATGTTTGTTAATCCAAAATGGGATTAACAACATCGGTCCTAACTCTACTTATAGAATGGTGAAAATTGTGTGTGAACATGTAGTGGTACAATCTCACTCATATGGGTTCACTCACATGGGATGATGACCTAAGGGGTTATGGAAACCTCTTCATATAAGGGAAGAAGTTGATTGTGTGGAGAGGTGGGGACGGAAGACTTATATAGACCCCCTTCATGTATGCATGTACATGGTTGTGCATAATGAAACTTCACCAAATACACGATTTGTTTAATTATGGAGTATCAAAGAGCACCCTTAACAATCTTCTTGTTATAGTAGTTACACATGGGGAGATTTACAGTCTCTTCTTATGCATTCTAGAACTAGTTCAAATAGTTATGTGTGAATTGACATTCAAAAACTTTAATAACAATCCAAAAGTTATCATGACAAGCCAAAAAAGTAACTAGGTACCAATGAAAACATTCATAACACATTTAATGGATAATGGATTTCAAGTCCACAAGTAATTTGACTAGAAAAATAAACACACCACGTGTGCAAAAAGCCTATAGAGCAGGCGAGAAGAGAAGTAAAATAACAATCATGACATGAAATCAAGACAATATAAACTAATGATCATTTCAAAACTCGATAATGATGTAAGTTTCACCCAAAGATCTAAGAACTTTCAAGGCCACTTCTACAAAAAAAGAGTCACACACAAAATCATCAAATAGTAGAAACACTAAAAAATCATATGTCTTGGAAGAGAAACATAAACTACAATGTCCAATTCAGTCACCTCTAATCTCATCTCATCACCTCCAAGTCTCGTGAGATGAGATTAAAGGTGATAATGGATGATGTGCACATAGATATATATGCAAGTAAGTAAATCCAACAAAGTGTTTTTAGCCTTGAATCACATTGAAACGAAACCAAGAACCTCATTAAGCAACATTGGCGTACAAAAGCATTCCATGTTTGCTTTGTTATGACTCTATGCATTTCTTCTCCTTTTTGTAGGTTTTCTTCTATGTGGTCAATCTGCATCCCGAGTTCTTCACTTACATGAGCTATTATCATGCAATATTGCATATCCACATTAGACACTTTTTTCATTGAATCCATGTGTATAAAGACCTCATCATTGTTAAGCCATATACACGAGCAATCTAAATTGCTCCACCATCGTATCTAAGTGTGTATTAAGGACCCATGGCCTCTATAAAACTTGCCATAACAAAAGAGATTGCTAGGCTGTTA
Source organism: Cibotium barometz (assembly GCF_041138505.1). Taxonomy (NCBI): domain Eukaryota; kingdom Viridiplantae; phylum Streptophyta; class Polypodiopsida; order Cyatheales; family Cibotiaceae; genus Cibotium; species Cibotium barometz. The sequence continues at coordinate 31,510,512 of NC_141077.1, read as the reverse complement.
CCATCCCATTTCTCGTGCCTCCTTGAAGAAAATATAAACTAATGAAGATATGTGTTAGTGCCCATCCATCATCCATTTGTCTACTTATTAGGAGAGGCTTTTTCCATGACATAATTAATTGTATTGATGAGGGTTTGGAGTGTATTTAATGAACATCGAATGTAAGTATTCGTTTCCTTCCATGGGTTATAAGTTGGGCTTGATGCGTAGCTATGCAGGGAAAACTCACACCATTTTCCCATATTCATATTCACTCTGTGCCTGACAACAATTTATTAACACCCCGTGGGCATTAATAAATTAATGCCTAATCTTAGCATATGCAGGCACCTTTTAGCCTCTTCGCTGCATTGCCGCACATGGCTCTAATAATAGCCAGGGAGATGACGACTAGCGAGAGAGACAGATGACCACCACAGAGAGAGAGAGAGAGAGAGAGAGAGAGAGAGAGAGAGAGAGAGAGAGAGAGAGAGAGAGAGAGAGAGAGAGGTTGGTCACACCCTACAGTGAGATAGAGGGGTTGCTCTAGCCTACAATGATTCACAACCAAGAGTGGCTTGGTCTACACGTGACCGAGAGAGAGAGAGAGAGAGAGAGAGACCCTTGTGCTACATAGAGAGGGAATGAGAAAGTGATTATTTGATTAATTGCCATCGAACAGCAAGAAGGGCAGTGGAAAAATCTCTAAAGCTGGAGACCCTTCAAGGTAGTGGAAAAATCTCGAAAGTTTGGTTTTTTTTAATACCAAAGTTGACAGCCTCACACCTCAACCTTGCCAGCTCCATACGATTAAAACCCTCCCCCTCACTAATGAATTAATACAAAAACAAAATTGTAGTAACTTGGAAAATGAAAACCGAAGCTATGTACAATTTCACTCTCTTTAGGGAAAATATATGGAGTCTAATGAGGTATTTAAAGCCATGTCCAATCACCAAGTTAAAGGTCTCTCCCAATCTACAGCAACAAATTATTGTTAGCATATAATTTTCTTGCATTCAAGCTTTTTTTTTGTTTTTTTTTTTTTGGGGGGGGGGGGTTGATGTGAGCGTGAGGGTACAATCAATTGGGAAAGGCCTGAGCGAGGTTGAGTACTGCCGTAGGAACAGGCCCTAACACTTTTGGGCTTCTCGAAAGCACGGCAGGCTTTCATTTATTGCAAGTTTGAGAGGGAGTAGTGATCGGTCTCGCTGCAGATATGGCTACCCGCATTCAATAGGGTCTCTCTACACTGTCTTCAATAGGGTCTCTCCCCTTTCCTGAACAAAACCAATGCTTGCTCGCACCAACACATGGCGCCATCGTTATCCGAAGGACAACCAGACGAATGCAAGCTCTCCCTTCTCGCCCCAATGAAAGCACTACTCATCTGTGTAAGTCGCCTCTCTTTCTCGTTTTCAAAATTCTGGTGAAATTTCTGCCGCTCAAAATTCTGTCTAATTTGTATCTTAATTCTGGCTTTTACCCGTCATTTTTTTGTTTTTTTGCAAATTCCTTTTGGGAAAACCTTGAAGGCTTTGGGATCTTCACTTTCTGGATCTTTCACCTTATAACTGGGCTGATTAGATCACAGCTCCTATGATTTATTCATTTTTTGGTTCTAATGATACGCCTTATTGATATTAACTTGATGCCCTGTGCTTGCTCTTAACGGGTATATGAGAATTTCCTGTGTTTTCATTCTTAAAAATGGGCTTATAAGCTAAAAAATCTGGTACTGATTGTTAAACTATGGATCGACTGTTTAAACAATCATTGAAAAACCAGTTAAGAAGGCAGAATATTATGGCTGTTACTGTTTAAATGTGGGTCAAACGGCTAAACATTCTTTACATATGCGGCAAAATGCCAAAAACTATTAAAAAATGTATGAGGTGAATTATATTGCTCAAAAAATGAGTTGTGTGGGCATTTTAGGAGGAGAAGCAAGAGGAAGACATGGTAGAACTCACATGTGAAAGGAATTCAGTTTCACAGTCTGAGCATAGCAGTCTGCTGACAGTTGATCTGTGGAGGACGATTCTGCAGAAACTCCCAGTGAACTCTTTAGCACAGGCAGCCTGTGTATGCCACCTCTGGTACTCCATTGCTGGTGATCCTGTGGTGCTATCCAATAGATTCAAAGAGGCTTGGAAGTTGGCCCAAGTTGTTGGAAGGCCCTTATCTGGGAGTTTTTGGCATGATGCGAATTTGGGTCGTTTTGCGATTTCTCATACGGTCAAGCGGTGGGACACTGTTGCAGGTTTGGCAGTGAAATATCAAGTCCATGTATGTTTTCTCTCTTTGATGAGCTTTTTTTAAAGAGTAATTATATGTTGTTATTGTTCACTCTATGGACAGCTCTAGTGCAAGGAGGGCTTAGAATGTAGGTCCATGCACCCTCATTATTCACCACTAGTTTAGGAGCATGTGGAGCTTTTCTCTCCTCAATGAAGGATGTTTTTAGAGAATCTTGTCCAGAGTTTTCTTGGCAAGACCCCAAGCTAGACACTTCAATTAGAATTGGACACACCCATTGGTGCAAAGGATTCTTTTTGATCTCATTGGGTCCCTAGAGGATTTTGTTAGATGACTATGTAATCCTATCAGTTTTTGATGGTTGATAGAATTCCTCGTTGCCAGGGAGATGTTTGTGATTCTAGGGTTTTGGTTTTTCTTTTTGATGTTCTCTAGTAGGATTTTTGGAGATGCCCATGCATCTTCTATCACTTATTATGTATCGTTAGTCTAGTGGGCCAATCTCCCTTTCCCGGCCCCCCTCCCCCCCAAAAAAAGAAAAAAAGAAAAAAAAGGAAAAGAAAAAGAAAAAAAAGGGGAATAAACATTGCCAATGTGGATGTCAATACAAATCTCTCTCTTTCACAGGCGCGAGCACACACACACACACACACACACACACATGCACGCACGCACGCACATGCACGCAACCCCCCCTCCCCCTCTTGACTAGACTTTACAATGAGGTGGTTTGCAAAGGTTTTATGCAAACTTGGACCTGCAACAAAATCATTCTATCCAGAGAGCTGACATTATAGGGCTAAATGGCAAGTTGCACCATTGGCGGTAGTGGGCACAATCTTTCCAACTCCAATGATAGGATAGGAGGAGTCGTTAGCACATGTAACAATACTCTCCTTGGGTGCGTCTCCCAATGAAGTAAATAAGTGGCACTGTGACATAATGTGCTTGCTAGCACCACTGTCAAAATACCACACATGTGTATCCACCAACATGCATACATCATGAAGAAAAAAATAAAGAAAGGAAGTTATATTAAACGTCTTTAAAAGACCCAATGGGTCTATGAGACTAAAAGCGATACAATAGTGCCCATGAAGGATCATAGCTACAAAGAACGTGAAACGTGAACTTGGAATGCCAATCTTCCAGAGCATAGTTAGCAGATTCCTTCTTTTCAACACTAGGTGCTTGTTATGTACCTAACACCAATCCTTGGGATTAGGGCATGATTTGGTCAGGGTTGGGGATGTTAGAAGTCATCTCCTTGTACATATACACCAGGGCCTCTGTTGTGGGTGTGCCCGCCCGGATTAGGTGTTTTCTCATTTTTCCCCACTCTCTATATTTTTCTCTATTTTTTACCAGGTGTGGGAGGCTGTCCTGAGTGGTCCAGGTGTTTGCTGGTTGGTCTTGCTTCTCTCTATTGTTGGCCGACCCCACATGTGGGGCCATATAAAATGGCCCCATGGCCCCCCATTTATTGTATCAGTTATTCGAGATTTTCTTGTGTATATAGAGTAGAGTTACACGCCTCTCTCTCTCCTTCTCCATTGCTGCATATTCTGACATGGTATCAGAGCTCTAGGCTCTTGATAGATCTTGGGAACTGTGTAAGCAAGAGGGGGGCTGTTTCGTTGCTGATTGGTGGACTGTTTTGGACTGTTCGGGAAGAGGAGAAGCAAGAGGAAGGCGGGCTGATTTGCTGGACAGCCACTTGCAGGTTTAAGTTCTTTTTTTCCACCCTCCCGCCCACCGTTTTCAGTTACATCCTCACAATGGCAGATTTACTTGAGATGGTTGAGAAGCATGTGAAGATACTGACACTCCCCACGTTCCTAGTGGACCGTTAGTTGGACGGGAATAACTACGGCATCTGGAAGGTAATGATGGAATCTGTTCTGGAGTCTTATGACCTTGTTGATTTCATTGTTGTTGGGGTTCCACGGTCGGAGGTAGAGGAAGGGGAGTTATCTTCGATTCGGAAGGATCGCGAGGCACAGGCACAATTGTGGGATTGTGTCAATGCTAGGGTTCGTTCTTTCATTTTTCTCAACTGCACACCGTAGGTAATCAATCATATCAAGCATATGACGCTCGCTAGAGGTATATGGTAGCATTTGGCTTCTCTCTATAACAGAGTATTGCCCATGAAGAGGATTTCCTTGGAAGTATAGATGCGGGTTATCAATCCTGCAAAGTCATCGACGATGCGGGAGCACGTTAACAAGCTGCAGGCTCTTCAGCCTGAAGTTCTTCAGGCTGGGAAGGAGATATCATCAAAGGATATGGCCATCACGTTGTTGTCGCATTTACCCTCTTAGTACTTAGCTTTCTACTCTTCTTTGATTACCAGTGGCAAGCTCAGCACCATCACATGGGAGGAGCTTATGCTGATGGTCTTGGACCAGGAGAAAAGATTCACGTACCCTCCACAAGGCGGAGGTTTAGAGGCCTTAATTGGCCAAGGGTCGAAAGGCCGTAACACCAAGGACAAAGGGAAGGCTTCATCGGAGAAGTCTTCTGAGAAGATGTTCGACTCAGACCGCGAGAAACTGAAGGCAGAGAGGACTTGTAATGATTGTGGCGAGAAAGGCTACTATTGGAGGCAGTGTTCCAAGTGGAACACAGAAGGGTGCAGAATCCTCAGCAGCAACTGTGAAGACTCTAGCTTTTGTGCACTTGGAGGTGAAGGACACCGATGTTCATTTCTTAAGGTAGGGAGGAGGTTGGAGGACTCTCCACTACGGATACTCAGGAGTGGATTCTAGACAGTGGTGCTTCTAGGCACATGACTCCTTTCCGTTCGGCTTTACAGGATCTTTGTAGGTATTCTGGTTACATTCTTACTGGGGATACATCCATTATCCCAGGTCACAGTGAGGCAGGTTGGAGATAGTTCCCGATGGCAGAGGAGGGAACTGCGCAAAACTCAAGAAATAATTTATAAAGCAGCCTGCAGGCAAGAGTGACATAGTCCACTGAGCACTCAAAGTGATCACTTAATCCTGAGTTGATACAAAAAGGGAAAACTAAAGTCTGAAATACACAAAGTAAAACATGTTGATAGATGCATGACAAACTATAGGAGCTCGATAGCCCCAAAGACCAGAGTCCTTAATCTTGAGTTTGGGCACTCAATCCCCAACATCCTCGATGTCCTCATTAGTAGCCTCCTCAGTGGACCTAGCGTCACTCTTAGAAGAGGACGATGTTGCCTCAGTTGCCACGCTCGTCTCAGCTTGCTGCACTGGTTGATAATGCTCGTCTTAGCTTGCTGCATTGGTTGATAAAGCTCGTGTTGATACTCGTGTGGCACGAGCACGTGCCATCAACTCCTAATACAATATGGCATATATGTCGGGCTCCTCTTGAAGAATCTCTGGGACATCTTTCACCTTCTCAATGTTGATTTTATCGACATTGACCTGGCGAGGCTCCATCAGATTGCTCGATTGCTCAATTAGGCGGAGATTGAAACGGCAATACACCAACCGCTCCAACTGAGCAGTAGACAATCTGTTCCTCCTTTGTATGGAAGAGGGCACAAGTGCTCTAGTTCCTCTCACAAGGACCCGAATTGCAATTTTGTGAGAGGACTCGAATGGCGAGGCGTTCCTGCCATTAAAGGACAGAAACGTTGTAAGTATAATCATCATTGACCGATGTATTATGTTCATGTTATATGTTGAAATAACAATCTCGTCTCTTAGAGTTGTACTTACTAAGTGAGGACTATTGATCCCATACTTCTCCCACCATGAGGCTGGTTGAAGCTGTGTCTCTTGCATGACAGCAGTCCGTCTACCAAATGCACGGTTGGCATTTCGATACACTAGCCGCTCATCCTCCAAGCGTCTCATGAGCTCCACGTCACCTCCTGTCCATTTTTGAATGTAATCTTGCCATCCGTCTTCCAACGCTTTATTAACATACTTTGCTTCACTCTGTTAGAGAGGGTGCAATATGTGGGCAACCGCGTGGATTGGTCTATGAAACCAATCCCACTGATCGTTCCAAACCGGTCGAATGTCCTCAACGCTGAAAATTAGCCATGAATGATCAAAGCTTTTAGCTAAAGCCTAAGAAACAAGTTACAACAAGAAGGCAACTAGTTGGAAGTTGAAACTTAGCATGTTGAGTACCTCTCATCTGTCAAGAGAACACATCGGTTAAGAGCCTCTCCAATCCGGTCCATGAACTTGTACAAGAGTCCAAGAGTGCTGTCCTCCATGTTAGTGATGCAAAGAACACTGTAGATTGGTTGAAGAGCGCTCACCAAAGCCTCTTCCACCAACCTTCTTGCATCACTTTGTGTGCAAAAGCAACTGTCTTCGGGTGCTTAGGCTCCTCCAACTCATCCACTCTCGGCAGCATAGTAGTTAGGGGGTTGTTTGAAACGGGTTTCCTAAAAGTTTCAAACGCGTTTCAAACGGGTTTCGTAAAATCAGCCCAAAGTTTCCTACAATTTTCCTACCTACAGGTTTTTGCATGTACAAAATTTCAAATATATACTGTATAAAATATGTAAAAATAACACTAAATGCATAGAATACATGGAAACATCAATTTGAAGCTTGTAGTCTTTGAATCACAAATAACAAAAACCATATAATCATCCATGATCAATGTCAAATGATCATGATTCATAGACCATGGTCCACTGTCCATGATCCATGATCCAATCATCCATCATTCCACGCCTCAAAAAAAAAAAAAAACCATACATTGTCTACATAAAAAACTTTCGCACAAATTTTGACAGACAAAAAAAAAGTCAAAAAATTTGCTTTAAAAAAACGCTTTTCCTACAAGGAAACATTTCGGAAACGTTTCCTAGTTTCCTTCCTTGTAGGAAACGCGTTTCCTAACTACTTAATAGAATCTGCAGCAGAAGAAGGGAAAGTGGAGAGAGAGAGAGAGAGAGAGAGAGAGAGAGAGAGAGAGAGAGAGAGAGAGAGGAAACACAGGTGAGAACCTGCTCTCAATATCATCACCAAAAGGAATACATGTCCTGAGCAAGAGGTGAGAACCTCGTAAGTGAGGGACTGCAGCTAGGCAAGCTAGGCAAGCAATGCTAAGCACTAAAATATGAGGGAGGCATGCCGGCTATATATACCTCTACATGAAGGTAGCCGACTGGTGATAAATATCTCCACGATTGGGAAAAATACCCAGGACCATAAATGGGGAATAAATATGGGTAAAATACATGTGAGGGGTGACCAGTCCCTCAGACTAACATGGTCAGCCCTAGAGGCTAAAATAGGACACCAAATAGGAAGCCAGCAAGTAGGGGATGATATCTAACACCCCCTCTCAGCACCGGATGCTGAGCAAACTCCAAGAAGCCAGAGACGCCGTCCTCGATCAAAGATGAAAGACTGCAGAAACAGGTACGAGGAAAGCTCCACAAGCAATCTCCTCAGCAACTCAGCTACAAAAGCAATAGAACAAGCTGCTAGGTACACCGCTCCTCTGGAAGAAAACAACCATGTAGGCTGCGACGTGTTGCTCCAAATAATGGTTCCAAACCCAAGTGTAAGAACACTCCCCGAAGTCGAATGTCGTGTATCTAGCTTGGAGAAGGTATGAAAAACCTCATAACAAACCAAGATCAGATCCTGTATATAATCAATCCTGGGAGAAGCAAACTGCTCCTCACTGGAACCCTCAAAAGAAAGAGAAGAGTCAATCTGCTCCAACTCTGTATCAAGAGTAGCCAAATACTGAACAAAAGCATCCTTTGAAAAGATTGGCATCGCAAGATGTAAAGACTCTGTAGAAAAGATGGGGTCCATCTACCCAAACTCCATACCATGAGTTGCCCAATGCTGGACATAAGTACACACCACTAAGGTGGGCATCACAAGATGAAAGGACTCCACATCCCCCTCTGAAAAAAGATATCGTCGGACTGGTACAAGCCCAACTTGATTCTGATCCAAATCCAAAAAACTCTGGAAGTACCATTGTGTCCTAGGCACGGTTAGCAACCACCACAGATCCAAAGCATCCCACTGGGTCCAAAAAAGCATCCTCCAAAACAACAAGCCTGCAGAACTGGCAGGGGGGGAGGGGCATCCTTAGAAGCATCACAAAGAGATGCAGAGATAGACTCCTCACAATGAGGAAGGGAAGCAGGAATGTAAACTGCAGTGGTAACAAAGTCCTCAAAAGCATCATAGATAGCAGAAGACTGTTCCAGAAGTAGAACCAGATCCCAAGAATCAGCAACAGATAAAAGATCCATGTGAAAGGATCACACCGCAAAGGGCAAAACACCCTCCTTGTTCTGCAAATACTGCAAAGAACACAAGCTCGGACAAAATAAAATCTGCTCAGGATCTCTGAAAAGATCACTGCTCTCCTCCAAATAACTATAAACTCCTGTCAAAGAAGAAAGTCTCCACAGATACAACATAGCTCCCGAAACTGATCCTCTAGTGAAGTAGCTGGAGAAAGGCCCCCTCTGAGTGTAGAGAACTCTTGTGGGAAGCAAAATGCAGCCAAAACACTGCTATCCAGCAAAAATAGCACTCCACTGCAACAGAAGGCAAGGAACATGTAGAAACCGGGAAACCGTGTAGGCCAGGAACAAAACACAGGTATAGATGCTCCAAAATCAGCAAAACGCTGACTGAAATCTGAAATTCAGAATCCTCCTCAAGTACCAATCTGCCTCCAAAGCCACAATCCAATCAAGAAACCCCCTCTACAAGTGATCTGTGTCCACTGGAGAAGAAAACGCAGCCAAACAAGGGCTACAAACCTGAAAATTCAGGCCAACCAGTGTCCACACCTCCTATGAGGAAAAACGCTGACGAGAAGGTACCTTCGGGTCCAACAGATGAAGCCCAAGTGAAGGTAGAGCTACCAGCAAAATCGGTTCAGAAAAGCGCATCAACGATGGCTGCAAATCTGAAAACGCAGAGGTAAAAGGGGTTGTAGAATAGGCTGAATATGGAAACGCTGAAGCCTCAGATCAAGAACTGCTGCAGAGAACAATCAGGGGGTGGGAGGGATGGCACAAGATAACCAGAAAGGATAGGCAAAAGGGAGCCCAGAGAGCTCTAAGATCAGGGCTGGGAAAGCAAGCCCAAATAGGCCAAAAAACGTAGCCTGTTTGGGACAGCTATGTTGCTGTCCAGTCCTGAAAAAAAGCGCTTGAGAACCCTCGGAAGGTGCCACCAAGAAGGACAGGTATGCTGTCCAAAAAAAAAACACCCTTGTCAAGTTGCCAAGAAGCTGCAAACTGACGCCCTGAAGAGAGGAAATTGCAGCCCACTGGATGGGGATCAATCAGCCCTTGAAGAAACGCAAGCTTCAACGCATGAACACAAAAAATGCAGATCTGTCCATGGGTGGAAAAACGCAGATATGAAGACGTAGAGGAGGGAGCATCCAACGCTGAAAATCACCGGCGCTCTGATACCATGATAGAATGTGCAGCGGAAGAAGGGAAAGTGGAAACACAAGAGAGAGAGAGAGAGAGAGAGAGAGAGAGAGAGAGAGAGAGAGGAAACACAGGTGAGAACCTGCTCTCAATATCATCACCAAAAGGAATACATGTCCCGAGTAAGAGGGGAGAACCTCGTAAGTGAGGGACTGCAGCTAGACAATCTAGGCAAGCAATGCTAAGCACTAAAATATGAGGGAGGCATGCCGGCTATATATACCTCTACATGAAGGCAGTCGACTGGTGATAAATATCTCCACGAGTGGGAAAAATACCCAGGACCATAAATGGGGAATAAATATGGGTAAAATACATGAGGGGTGACCAGCCCCTCAGACTAACATGGTCAGCCCTAGAGGCTAAAATAGGACACCAAAGCACCCAAGTCTCAGCGTACCACCTTGCCCGCCAGCCAAAAGCAACCCAGTCTGCTGGCCCGACCAGCCTGCCAGCCTTTTGGCAAGGAGGGAGGAGGAGGCGTGCTGTTCAGCCCTATGCGCCGCCTGCCATGTCATCCGCTCGCCCCTCTCCCAAGAGAGAGAGAGAGAGAGAGAGAGAGAGAGAGAGAGAGAGAGAGAGCCCAAGTGCGTGTGCAATCCCCTTGTTTTTCCACCAAAAATAAAGAGGCGCATAAAGCAGCCCGCCAGTCCCTTCCTAGAAAAAGCACACACGTGGCCCCAATAATAGCATATGGGCCATGTTTACTTTCATAAAGGGTATTATCAAGTTTTTAAAGGTTTTTAAAATCTTTTGTCCCCTCCCCCTACATGGGGTTGTGAAAAAGGGACCATTATAAAACCTTGAGTCCTTCTTGACTTTCAAACTGATGCCATTCACACTGTCCACCATGTCCCCGTGTACACCAGCCTATTGTCCGGAGAAAAACACAAGGTTGTGACATCTATGATCCAGCCCATTGCTGGCCTGAATGAATCAAATCGTTGAGCAAAACTGCCTTTTATAGGTTGGACATGACACCATAAACTGGCCGACTGCTGTTGGTCGGCCAGCTACCTGGACAAACATCCGACTTTTGCTGCAGCCGACTGGACATCAACCAGAATCTTCTGGCCGACAGCCCCTCCATGTCCATCATTAGTCAAATCCCTTCCAAAACTAGCAATTCATGCTTCTAATCCCTGGTTCTGATCTGTTTTTATCTGGTTGCTCTCCTCAGCATTAGCTTTGAGCTCAGCTAGTGCATGTCTTGCACATGACACTCTAGGTCTTGCAGGCAAAGGACTTTGTGTCGCTGTGGGAGTGGAACTACCGGCACCTTCGAATCTTGCTTGGCTCTTTGCATCTTCCTCTGAATCCAACCGTGTTCTCTTTGATGCATAACTTGTATCCTCACTAGCCTCAATATCCTTAGGTAGAGGCCCACAACCGCATCCTACCAATCGCTGTCTTTTCCATTCTTGTAGCTTGGCTTTGATGTTTGCAAGCACCAATTTGCATGCACCAATGCCTTCCCCGGTTAAACTTGTAAAATGGGGCTTAACATGGATTATGGACCCTCTTGAGCAAACCGTGCAAAATTACATTTTCACTTTTGGGTGCTTTTCTTGATACTGGAGTGACATGGGTCACATGGCATCCCTCGTGCGAGGCATCTTGACAAAGGCAGGGCAAGTTTGGCACCCTGGCATGAAAACCCCCAAATTTGAAAATCTGTATTTTTTTTTTGAGAAGAAAAAATCCTTTAAATGTTTTCATAGGTGCAGGTAGACATTTTTTCAAAAAAAGAGCTCTTTGGATAAAAAAAAAGAGAGCATAAATCGCATAGCTATCTTCACCTCTAGAGAAGTGATAGAAACTTAGCTCATTGGTCTTTGTATAAAAATTGTGTCCTCTTGGTTGGGACAAATTTTTCATATATGTGAACCTGCACCTACTCTGGGGCGCTGATGACGTAAGGATGTTGTAGCACCTAGTCCATGCTATGCATGATGAAGTTGATGATCTTCTACTTCATGATTGGACAATCTTTGAGGTAAAGTTTGCACTTTTTGTATTCTTGTCTTTACTTGTTTTGTTTTAGTGAATTAGTCATTTAAAGTTTGTTTTTGCTAATTAGTTATTAAAAGTTTATTTAGCTTGTTTGTTAGAAATTCTTTTGTTGTGGTTCATTAAAGAATTTGTTTGTGTGTATGTGGGCGTGTGTGATTTAGTTATGTATTTGTCTATTTTTGCAAGTTATTATTACTATTATTATTATTATTTTTTCTCGGGTGTCTCTATTAAGCTTATTTTTTTAATATTTTAAAACTTTTTTTTGTTTGTTTTTGGTGATTCTCTTCTTTCTTTTAAAATTATTTGTAAGTTCAGATTCATCTGGCCTTATGACGGTATATATAATACCATCTAGACTTGAATGAAATGCGTTTCATTTCAAACAAACTGAATGAAACACGTTTCATTGCAATTGTGCTTTCAGCCCTAAACACCATCCTGGACAAAACGCGAGCGCGCGCGAGAGAGAGAGAGAGAGAGAGAGAGAGAGAGAGAGAGAGAGAGAGAGAGAGAGAGAGAGAAATGAAATGAAATGTTATATTAACGTCTTCAAAAGGCCAAAGTGACCTGTGAGACCAAAGTTACAACCATGTGACATCTGATACACTGTCTGGAAAAGAAAAGAGATAGCCCCACAATACATCATTAGGGGGGAAGCTAATGCTGCTAGTCAAAATGGGGTACATGAGTACATGGATACATGAATACATGAATATGGGGGAGTACAAAAGTGACAGTGAGTACAATAGTATATGGCTGGAGTTGTAATCATCCTAGGAGCTCTAGCATGGGTCTCTGCTGGATGGTCTGGATATCTGCCATAGTGAGATGCCTGGTCGGACGAGCTCGATGCCTCGCAATGATGCTTTGAATCCTCCGGTGTAGGCACCGTCTCCGATGTGAGGATCCGCGAACCCTCGGGCGTCTAGATCTGCCCAACTGGATAGCTCTCTCAACTAGAGTCCCACGGGGTGCCCACTGCTAGGTTGTCGGCTGTGTCCTCCCGAGTAGTCCCTCTAAAGAAGTCAGTAATCTGTCTCTGTGTGGACTCCCTGCCAGTTGGGCGTCTGCTCCTGATAATGGACTCTCTGAGCCTGCGGATCTCCAGGAGATAAAAACCCAAGCACCCTGATCACAACAGTCCATGACTCTAGCCAGTGGTCCAAATCCCTCTCTGAAAAGGCAATGGTAGCGCCCTCGAATCTCATAATATGCTATGCAGCGACAGATGTTGTGCTCCTCCGTCTCTGGCTCTATCCAACAAATCTGACAAATCCTGTCCCCTGGAGGTATGCCTCTAAATCTGCCTGTCTCTATCTCTAACTGATGTGAAGAGGTGCGGATTTGCCCAATGGCGCACCTCAATCCATGAGACAGATGGGTATCCATGTAGCTCGGTCTAAGTATAAAGCCATCCTGAGTGGTGCGGAGAAGATGGTCTCTATAGAAAGCCATCTTCGTCCCCAACTCCTGTGAGGGCTCTAGCCATGTCCTCCGAGTGTCCAACTGAATGAGGTCCTGTCTGATGACTCTACTAATCTTAGAATGTGTCAAGGTGAGAGAGGGTGCCTCCAGAGAGTACTGGAAGGGTGGAAGTCTGTCTAAACTGAACCCGTGGAGGTCAAACTAGGATGCTATCTGCACATACCAACATGAAGTGTCTCCCTCCATGGCTAGCTGATGAGAGGACTCTAAAACAAGTCGTGCATACCGGTGTCGGGGAAGCTAGGTGCTATGAATGAAGGACACTGATTTGGCAAGAGCCTCGACTACGATCGGTGGTGCTCCCATCTCGGCTCTAATAATCTCATGGGGTACCGAGGCCTTAGCCTGAATCATCTTGGAGATCATGGACACAAGTGGTCTCTCCATCGATCTCCATCCATCGTATGTGCGTCCTGATCGACTATGACGATCTAGGCTAGGCCCCCAGATCTGTACTCCATATAGCATAGCCGATGTGACCAGCGTGTCAAAAAGCCACAGCTTAGTGCGTGGCTCCTGAAACTGTACCTGTGAGCACATCCTCTCTAGACCTCCTAGTGCTGCATATCCTCTAGTCAATCTGGCCTCTGCTGCCCCCCTCATGGAAAATGTGGGCCCAGTGAAATCTCGGAGGACACGAGCCATCTTCCCACGGCACATAAAACATCATAAGAGGGTTCAAATGAGGCATCATCCCAAGATATGTGTATGAGTCAACATACTCCACTGTCTCCTGCCCATATGTGAAAATAGGCGCTGATCTCCAAACCCACTGAGCTGTAGTGTTAAACACCATAACCTTGGTCTTACCAAGGTTAACTGAGAGCCCACTGTCCTGTGCTTAAGCATGTAAAGTATCCAAGTGCCTCTGCATACCATTTGGTGAGTCTGCTATAAGCACAATATCATCAGCATATAAGAGCAGAGGTATCCAAGTGCTAGCCAACTGGGCTCCTCTGTCCCCTTGTGTCCCAATATAATCAGAGATCTCATCAATGTATAGTCCAAATAGAGTCGGAGAGAGCGGGCAGCCCTGTTTCACCCCTATAGTGGAGTGTACTGGCTGGGAGAAACCCTCTGAAGTCCGCACTTGCCCGACTACTGTCTCATAAAGTGCCATAATACCCCAAATGAGCTCACATGGAACCCCCAAGTCTTGCAGCCTACGCATCAGTCTAGCTCTGGGCACTGTGTCAAAGGCCTTGTGGAAATCCACAAAGCCACAATAGATCCTCCTCCCATGTGCTCTGCCCTCCTCAATGATAGCCCTGAGGGTAAAGATATGATCCAAAGTAGAGAATCTCCTCCTGAAACTGGCCTGTCCCTGAGCTCGGACCCCTTGTCTCTCTGCCCATCTGCTCAACTCTTGCTCAAGAATAGAGGCATATAGCTTGGCCAGCGAGTGACCAATCATAATGGTGTGGTAGTTAGTCGGCAGGCTTGGATCTCCAGACTTGAGTACCGGCACAATCGTGGAAGTACTCCAAGTCCCAGGAATGAAAATGAAATGAAATGATATATTAACGTCCTCAAAAGGCCAAAATGACCTATGAGACCAAAAAAGTTACAACAATTGGTGGATCTGATACAATGTCTGTGTAAGAAAAGCTAAAACCACTAAACAACTAAGTGAAACTGAAACAACAACTATGAGGAAAAGTAAAGTACTAGGAGCTCCTAATGGATAACATCTGGGAAGGAAAACTCCAGCAACAAAGGTAAGCATCATATACATCACTATCCAAAGATGTCTCTCATCGGTCGATGGCGGATATCCTCAATGTCCTCCATGGTGAGTACTCTGACTGGACGTCTCCCATGCCGTGCTAGTATAGTCCTGATCCTCTACTGTAGTCTCCACCGGTGGCGGGGGGGGCCTCTCATCTTGGGGTGCGTGGACCGCCCCAGCTCTATAACCCGATCAATCAGTGCACCTCTGGAGCGGCTATACTCTGGGGCTAGCTGCAATGCCTGCTAGCCTAACTGCCCAATCTTTGGTCAAAAGAAGTCTGTAATCTGCCTTTGTAGGTGTCTCTCCCTCTCTGATCCCCTCCCTCTCAAGAGACCCTCTCTATGTCTACGCAGCTCCAGCAAGTATAATCCGAGGCATCTCTGATCCTGGTATCTCATGACTCTGGAAAGTGGTCCGAAACCCTCTCTGAACAGGCAGTGAAAACGGCCTCGTATCTCATAATATATTGGACAGTGACATATGTAATGTAACTTTGTCTCTGGCTCCATTTGGCACAACTGACAAATCCTGGCCTCAGCTGGTACTCCTTTGAATATGCCAGTCTCAATCTCTAGCTGGTGTGAGGATGTGCGCATCTGACCAATAGCACACCGTACCCCATCAGAAAGATGAGTATCCATGTAGCTGGGTCTAATCACAAACCCATCCTCCGTGAGCTGGAGAAGATGATCTCTATAGAAAGCCATCTTTGTACCAAGCTCGTGTGTCGGCTGTATCCAGGTCCTCCTAGTGTCCAGCTGAGTCAAGTCCTGCCTGATAAGTCTGGTAATCTTTGCCTGTGTGAGAGAGAGGGAGGGTGCATCCAGGGAGTACTGAAATGGAGGTAGCCTGTCCATACTAAAGCCGTGCAGTTATGCCTCACCTTGTCTAAGCCAAAGCCAAAAATGCTTAGGCTAAGGTGGTGAATGTGAGATATCACAATGCACCATAGGTGATGATGGCATCTAAGAAGGGTGGAATATCTCCATGGTGTGTGTGAGAGAGAGAGAGAGAGACGATGATTTGCATGTACAATGTAAGTTATGATTGATAATAAACCTTGTATCAAGTATATGCTTTTATAGGCTAGAAAGCCTTATCTTTGACACAGCACATGAAAGGGGGCAATGACACATGGCTAGGCCAATGACATCACTGCTTATCACATTCACATACAAAACGGCTATAAGAGGAGGTTCACACACAGATACTCACTTACATAAGTGAGTGCACACACACACACACACACACACACACACACACACACACAAAAGGGTTGTTCACACACAAACATAAACAGGGGTACATGTACATGATGGATACACATACAGAGACTCTGAACTACCCAACAAACCCTCCTTCGGAGTCAAGGTGGTGTCTTATGAAGTGGCCTTCCTATTTATGGTGATTTGGGCCTTTGATTGCAACACGTGATACAAAAGAACACAAAGTGCCAACACATGTACTCTCATCACAAGCTTGATATGGGGCTTGAACACATATAAAATTCCTTAGCCCTTCTAGATTACTTCCCTTGATGACTCAAAACAGGTATAAACTGGAATAGTGGAGCCCTTTATAACATAAGGCGGCACGAACACGCAAATAAATACAATCAAGTTTCGGGGGACAACCCAGGTAGAGAACCCTTATTGCCTCACACATAAATTCAAAAATCCCAATTTGCATCTACCTCAGAGAGATAGATTAGCCACTGTAGTGTAGGCTTTGTCAGGTGCCTTCATGATTTTAGCTTGTCCGGAGTATCTTCAAAATCTTCTTCTTCTTCTTCTTTAGTAGCAATAAGGTTGGCAGGAGATAGATTAGCCATTGCAGTGTAGGCTTTGTTTGGTGCACTCGATGATTTCGGCTTGTCTAGAGTATCTTCAAAATCTTCTTCTTCTTCTTTTTCAGTATCAATAAGGTTGGCAAGATGTTTCTCCTGTTCTTTTGCCAAGCTTTTGAAGCACCGTTCCTCTGTGTGTCCTAGTTTTCTACAGAATTTGCATTTGATAGCTGTTCCTTTTCCCCTAGGTGGATTTCTACACTTGGTGAAGCAACTCTTATCCAAATCAAAAGCAGAGTTGTCTTGGTCTTGAAGTTTGCGGTCTTCGTTGAGAAATATTGCTACCATATCCTCATAGTGCATGGTACGCGATACTCGGAGTGTAGACAAGACCTCTTTATACTTGGTAATTTCGTCAAGACTTGAAAATAAGAGTGCTTTCTTATCATCTTCATCTACTTGTGCTGATATTCAGTCAATTGTTGCAATAGTGACCCATGATTTATAAGTGCTCTTGAAGTGTATGAGGTTCTTTCATTTTAAGGCCACAATATTTTTGCTTGAGAAACACTTTAGACTTATTTATTTTGTTATCGAAAAAATTCTCAAGCTTTGTCCATACCTCATTTGCTGTCTTGTCGAAATCAATGTGTGATGTCAAGGATGTTAGCCAATCCCAGCCCATGTATGCCATGGATTTGTCATTTTGGTCTGTCCATGCTACCACCGCAGGTTCCGTAGGTACACCTTCGGGCTTTGGCTCACCACCATTGATGATATTCCATAGTCGTCCTTGCACCAGGAGCAGCCTGATTTTGGTCTGCCACGTTGTAAAGTTGGCGCCAAAGAACTTGTCGTCAAGGTCCATACCTCATTTGCCGTCTTGTTGAAATCAATGTGCGATGCACAAGGTTGTCAGCCAATCCAAGCCCTATGTATGCCATGGCTTTGTCATTTTTCTTTGTCCAAGCTACCACCATTGGTTCCGTAGGTACACCTTCAGGCCTTGGCTCATCACCATTGATGATCTTCTATAGTCCTCGCATCAGGAGCAGCCTGATTTTGGTCTGCCACATTGGAAAGTTGGTGCCAGAGAACTTGTTAAGGAGACACTGATTCTGTTGGCCTCCATGGTGCTGCATATGTGGGGGTTGCAATGAGCACAGGGTTGCAAGGTGAACTGTAGGTAGTTGACACCTAGCAGAGGCGATAGATGCGGTGGGGCTGCAGGCCGTGCTTGCAGATGATGCTAGTGGAGATCCAGCTGCAGCAGGTGTGGAGTAGACAGTGGAGCACAGTGAGCGGGGCTGTAGATCAAACGAGCTAGCAGAGGCTGACAGAGCTGCTGTACGCGAGAAGCTCGAGGAATCGGCCGCGAGCGCGCAGAGTAGGGGCAAAGCGTAGCAGCCGATGGAGGTGTTGAACAAGCACCCCCAAGAAATGCTGGCAAACAGCACTTGCTGCTGCCGGCGGAGTTCACAGAGCCAGCTGAATGGCTGAGCAGGCGGGCAGTGCTGCCGCTACGATGGTGTACATGGCTGAGACGATGGCGGCAGTGGAGCTATGCGTACTAGCCATTTTGTGTGTGAAAACCTCTTATAGCTATTTTGTGTGTGAATGTGATAAGTAGTGATGTCATTGGCCTAGCCATGTTTCATTGCCCCCTTTCATGTGCTGTCAAAGATAAGGCTTTCTAGCCTATAAAAGCATGTACTTGATACAAGGTTTATTATCAATCATAACTTACATTGTACGTGCAAATCATTGTCTCTCTCTTGAGCACTCTCTCTCTCTCTCTCTCTCTCTCCACTTGCACACACGCACCATGGAGATATTCCACCCTCCTTAGCCGCCATCATCACCTGTGGTGCACTCTGATATCTAACAGTGAAACCAAAGTCATTACACCACTTGGTAAAGCCACACATGTCCAAAGTGATGGATAATTACTTGAGGGGGAGGATAATTAATTATCCAAAGTGATGGATAATTAATTGGAAGAAGCAACCAATCATCCATGATCATTATATTGAACAAAGGTTCAAAGATTATTTATAAAAGAACCATGGGTTTATCCTAGTTACATTTACCATAAAGAAGATGCCAAGGGTAGCTACCTTTTTCCTAGAATCAAGGAGATGATTAAGCAGAGAATGGGGGAGATTTGAATTGATTCCAAGATACTCCAAAAACTCGAGTTTCTTGAGCTATTAATCAATGGAGATTATGCTCTTGCTTATGCTTAATTCATTGTGTCATTAGCTTAATTCATTTGGCATTAACTTAATCTTTCTTAATTAGTGTATTGCCATGCTTAATCTCAATGATTAACCCACCATTCCTTTTCTCTATTTTTGCTTTCATTTACTATTGCTATCTTTATTTGCTTCTACACGATTGAGTTGAGACTCCATGTGGCTTTGCTTTGTTTAGTGTCACATGCACTCTGTACTGTAGTGCATGGTGACAAGATGGCTCATCATCATCAATGCAACATTGTACAATATTAGCACCCTTTAGGATGATATTTGTTGTACGCCGCAACCCCATTGTAATCCTCAGTCCAGGATATGTTAGGCACGAGCTACGCAGGTCATTCCTCAGCCATAGTGAGTCAGTCAGTGGGTTAAGTCCCTTAACCCACTTGGAGAGATTCATTCATGCATGTCAAGTTAGTAGAAACCTTAGGGTTTGCATTAGAAAGCACTCTGCATATTGCATATCATTCATCCATTGCATATAGACCATTGCAGAAGCCTTGAAATAGCATCTAGTATTTATTAGCATTTATTTGGTATTTATTTCATAATTTCTAGCATTTAATTCCATTTATCATCATGGACAAGTCGTGTTGCAGCATCAAGCATTGGAGCCTTCAGCCTAAGGAGCATCAACGATTTACCATTCAGTATCTAGAGCACTTAAGTCCTCAACGTTTTCAGTCAGCGTTTCATCCTTCAGCAGCTAGGAGCATCAATGCATGTGCATTCAGCCTTCATCAACAAAACGCATCAGTACACAGCATTCAGCCTATCAAGAGACCTTGCGTTTTCTGCATAGGAGTTTTCAGCATACATATCATCATCGTTTTGCTAAAGCAGTTCGGTGAAGGTAACCCGCATTCATCCATTCATTTTCAACATTCATACACAACTTAACAGTCCCAAACAGCTCATACCTCAGCCTCAAATTTGCAGCCTTCCCTCATTCCATTGGAAAGAGTGCATAGGCTCGAGATTGGTCATCATTGGTGCTTCTACAGCTGTGTACAGTTTAGCTCGACTCTTGGTCCTCTGAGATCTTGCGTTTGGCTTATCATCAGTCCAAAGTCAGTCTCTTCAAAGTAATAAACCAAATACTATTCCGGTAACGGGATAGGGGGGTCCTTCAATGGGTAATTCGGGACCCCATACGGTGTACAGTCTCTCTCTCTCTCTCTCTCTCTCTCTCTCTCTCTCTCTAAATCTCTTTAAGTTTGAAGTCATGAAAGTGGATTGTTAAACTCGCGAAACTCAGGATATAGAAGGCGGTGTGAGACTTGTGTGACATAGGATCCTTAATTACGAATACTTTTACTGCATGTTACATTCAGTCTCTCAAATTGCAGTTTCCTTAACTTTTTCTTACTATTTTTTGCACTTGGGAGCGTCTGTAGGACGTTTTCCTCATCAAACGACGGGATGCACCATATAGTACGGACACTCGTTACATAAGCGATAACGAGTTCCTCTATTTTTGCTTTTGTTTACTATTGCTGTCTTTATTCTTTCTATCTTTAGCGGTGCATTTGTCCTATCAACTACTTATTTGCTGTACCAATTCTTTCTATTTGCTACTTTCCTTAGCGTTAGGCTTCATTATGGCTGAGTCAGCCCTGCATCTCCGGAGGTTTGACAGAAACTCAGTACGAAGGGCTTTGTGTGAATATATGCTCTTATGTGTGTGTGTGTGTGTGTGTGTCTGTGTGTGGAGTGCGTGTGTGAGAGCATATCTTGATATAGAGTTCTACACCTACTTTTGGGCACTGATGACATTAATGGGGATGTCATAGTATCTAGTCCATACTATGCATAATGGAGTTGATAGTTATAGAGTGTTGTGGGTTGACTACCATGAGTATATAACATGCATGTTCCTAAAAGGTGAATTTGGGCATGTTCTTGGATTCATCTAGGTATTATAATTCAGTCGTATTAGCGGACATGCAGATTTCACATTGTGAAGTTTTCGTCCGAGTTGCGGCCAGTTGATATTGTGCTTATTCTTTCTATCTTTAGCGGTGCATTTGCCCTATCAACTAGGTTTGATAGAAACTCAGT
Source organism: Cibotium barometz (assembly GCF_041138505.1). Classification (NCBI taxonomy): domain Eukaryota; kingdom Viridiplantae; phylum Streptophyta; class Polypodiopsida; order Cyatheales; family Cibotiaceae; genus Cibotium; species Cibotium barometz. The sequence goes on along the minus strand of NC_141077.1, from coordinate 31,489,480 downwards.
ATGAAGGGCTTTGTGTGAATATATGCTCTTATGTGTGTGTGTGTGAGAGAGAGAGAGAGAGAGAGAGAGAGAGAGAGAGAGAGAGAGAGAGAGAGCATATCTTGATATAGAGTTCTACAACTATTGGGCACTGATGACGTTAGTGGGGATGTCATAGTATCTAGTCCATACTATGCATATTGGAGTTGATAGTTATTTAGTGTTGTGGGTTGACTACCATGAGTATATAACATGCACGTTCCTAAAAGGTGAATTTGGGCATGTTCTTGGATTCATCAGGTATATACTATTGCTGTCTTTATTTGCTTCTATGTGCAGTTCATTCAGCACGATTGAGTTGAGATTCCATGTGGCTTTGGCATTTGCTTTGTTCAGTCTCTCAAATTGCGGTTTCTCTTACTATTTATGATTGTTTTCTTATTTTACTTTTTTGTGCGTGTTTTTCTTATGATTTTTCTGCACCTGGGAGCGTCTTTAGGGCGTTTTCCTCATCAAATGACGGGATGTACCATATAGTACGGGCGCTCGTCACATAAGTGATAACGAGTTCCTCTATTTTTGCTTTTGTTTACTATTGTCGTCTTTATTTGCTTCTATATGCAGTTCATTCAGCATGATTGAGTTGAGATTCCATGTGGCTTTGCTTTTTTTAGTCTCTCAAATTGTGTTTCCTCAACTTTTTCTTACTATTTACGATTGTTTTCTTATTTACTTTTTTGGGCATGTTTTTGTTATGGTTTATCTGCAATTGAGTAGCGTCTAGTGAGATAACGAGTATGTGCACACGCGTTCACGTACGCACACGTGTGTGCACACCTGCACATGTGCCTGCCCACCTGGTGGCACACGCGTGTGTACAATAGACCTTTTATGCATGGTATGGTAGGCTCAATCCAAGTGTGAAGGCTAACAAGAAAGTAAGCTTTTGATACATGATACCTGTTTTCAAGAAAACCTGAATCATATTTTTATTTTGATCTCTTACACTGATGGAACTATTTTTTTGTTTTAATAATAGGTAATTGAGATTAAACGGCTAAATAACATGATGAGTGACCATGGCATCCATTCTCGTGAACGGGTGTTGATTCCTGTATCACAGCCAGAAATTGTAGAGGGAAGGACTTGCTACATTGAGGTTGACCCCTATGCCAAGCGAGAGGTGGCTGTGTTGTACTTGGATGACAATGATAAACCGCCCAAGCAGACAGCGTCCCTACATCGAGCCAAACCAAAAAATGAAGAAAGGTTTAAAAGGGGGGTTCTTGAGTCTATGAAGAGGAGTTTACAGGTGGATGATGCAACGGTGCATTACTACTTGTCACTAGCAGGTGGTGATGTCAAGGAGGCGTATTCTCAATATAACGAGGATTTAAGGTGGGAGAGATCCAGGGCCCTACGTGTGTTTCCGTGTTTCAGCTGAAGTGCTTTGTTATCATGTTTGAAGAGCTTATTGCATAATTGCAATTATCAGTCCTATCATTCTCCTATCATTCAAATTGCATTGACAGCTTCGAGCAGTGTTTCTTACTCTCAAGTCACTCATGCTGTCTTTCTGATGGTCAGTTGTACAGATCTCGTGACTTATATATATGTGTTCATTGTTGTAATTACGATTTATTTGCCATAAGCTAAAGGGCATTATGGATTATGGATTATGAATATCTTCCTAGCTGTGTACTCGTGAGAACTGCCTAGTCAATGCATCCTGTTTGTCCTAGGCCTTATGCCTGGTCCATGCATCATGTATGCTTTCCTTATCTTAATGAATACTTTGTGTACTTGTTTTGTTCATGTATTGTCTGTACTGTACCTCATGTTTGTAACCACCTTGCTTTTACATTCAATATGGATGCACTTATTGAGTACAAAATGACACCCCTGGCCTTAAAATGGTTTTTGTTTTCTGTATGGTGATTGCACGAATTATTTGGAAAATTGTGTTGGTTACACAAATTGTTGGTTGTAAATTGGCATAAATTGCAGAGGCTCAACTGCTCCCAACTAGAGGTATGTGATGCTCAAGTATGCATGCAGATTGTAGGGACGAAGTTGAGATGCTATGATGTCCCATACAAAACCTGATTGTGAATTTGTTGTCTCTGTATGCACTTGTTCTGTATCACGTGCAAAATGATTCAAATTAACATGGTAAGTGGTGTCAAGGGTAAGAGCCATCTCATGTTTACATAAGGGGGTGGGTAAGACCACGCTCATTTGTAGACTAAATCACCTTTGGCAATCATACATTGAGAATCTTACCTTTCTACGCTTCATACTTTATGCAACCTTATTGATGAGCTAATATGGATGTTTAGTGAGGCTTATCAAAAACTCTTTAGAGTTGGTTTTGAAATTACACAACACCTCACACTTAGGGAGACTTGCCTAGATTTGAACCCACCACCTCCACTTTGGGAGGCGTTGGCGTTGGGCTACAGTTTATAAGGCACCCTTTTCTTTTTGTCAAATAAGTGACTTGCATCATATAAGAATTTCGTGGTAGTTGTGAAAGTTTGGTGACAGGTGATATCAACTTTGCTTGAATATTTGTTTGAAGATATAAGTTCTTGTTTGTTACGAATTTGCTTGATGTCAAGGTGTTCTTTATTTTTCTCATTCACGAAGGCATGACTTGAGTTCCCCTTACGAAAGCATGTGAAGTACATGGCTTTTTGGAAAACATTTAGTTCTTTTATTGAATTCAGACTCATAGATAGGTATTTTGCACTTTATTAAGGACCTAAAGAAGTTCAAACTCACAAATTCATAATGCTTAAATTTGGGTGCATGTGGAAAAGTGTAAGGATTGCGTACTTCTTTCAATGTTGTCAAGGAATGTGATGTAAGATAAATTAAAGGTTCTCATAATGATAGAGAATATAATTGCTTGTCATTTTGCTTGAAATTATCAAATATTGAGAATTTGTTAAATGATTTTTTCTATGTTAATTTCTCTGTGTAAGAGGGTGTATGTCGTGTGTGTGTGTGTGTGTGTGTGTGTGTGTGTGTGTGTGTGTGTGTGTAAGGGTGCTACAAAGCTAGAGGTAATGTGTGTGTGTGTGCATGTGTAAGCGTGCTACAATAAGCAAGAGAATGCCAAGCTAGAGGTAAAGTCAGAAGTCACGAGTTACAATAAGGTGAGTGTAAGGCATAGAGAAAAATATTATGAATAGTTTATAGAAGAATGAACTATTTCTAACCATGAGCATTGTGGCAGTAGATATGGAAATATGGCCTTCCCTCTCACTATGCTTGTTAATTTTTGTAAAAACATGTAGGTGATGGTAGGACCTAACTAAGGTACGTGTATAATATCTCATAAAAAAGATTGAAATAATTCTGAAATCTAGTAAAAGGTAGAAGCCATGAAGAAAAAAGAGGAATGTTAAACCACTCTATAGGTTAACATGGTTTCACTTGCCCGACCTACCATAAGGCTTACATCCTCGAACATACACTTACCTTTTGTGAGGTGCTTTGCCATCTTACCGACTCAAAGGAGCACTTATCTTTTATCTTTTGTAAGACAACACAGGAACATATAGAGCGGTCTTACCTTGTGCTTAATGTCAAATAGAAAAAGTTGAAGGACTTAGTTACATACTGGCTTAAGATTAGTAATAAAGGTCGGACCATTTTTTAGTTTGGTTAGCCTGGTGTGATAACTAATCACTTGTATATAAGTTATTTTTGACAATAAGCAATACACAATCATTTCCTTGGAATAGAATACTTTTGTGAGCTCTTCTCTTCTCTATTCTTGCTTGCATGTATGCTATTGGATCTTTCTTGCTTGATGTATGCTATTGGATCTTTCTTGCTTGATGGATGAATGCTAGATATGTTTGTTTGTAGGTTTCCCTCTTTCATTAGTTTTTTCTTCTTCCCCCACCTTTCGTGAGGGAGAACCATCATGAAGGTTGCCTCCATCTAAGCATAGAGAGCTTATTTTCACCTCATTGGCAAAGAAGCATTCCAGTGTGACAATGAAGTGAGGACGTGATAGACGAGCTAGCACACTCACATCAGGAAGTTGCATTTGTGGCTCGAAGGTAAGAGCCAACGACACATGCTTTGGTAAGGGTAAGGTAAGCTCTTGACTTCATTATATACGGTGTTGCCTGTGCCGACGACTGATGGGGGCTAGCTAGGGCTTAGCTCTATTTGTCCAATCCAAACTATTGGGATCACCCAATATTGCTCAGTGTTGATTAGGATGTTACACTGCAAAAAACATATGGTTTTGGAGTCTTGGATATGTTTTGTTTATTGTTTTTGATGTTGCTTTATAGTTTGTTGCATCAAGGTATTAACTAAGATTAATATCCTTAATCACCTCCCATCAAGTGCAAGAAACCTAAAAAATCAGGCCAAATGAGCTCTTGGGTTAGGAGACGTGAACCCATAGTCCCACGAAAAAAGATGTGAACGTGAGTCAACACACGTGAGCCTGGAGCCGTGAGACGTGAGCTGTGAGTATGGACCCATGAGCTATGAGTCAACAGATATGAGTCAACCATACTGAGTCTAGAGGTAGATATACCTACTAACCCATTATTATTGCCTTAAAAACTTGTAGTATAAGGACATACATACTCATGTCCTTTAAGGATTTTCTTGTCATACAGTATGTACCAACTATAATTTCCAAGAAAAATTCTTATCCTTTGTAACTATTGGGATATTAAAGTACAATTATTGTTCACCAGCCCTATCATAGTCCTAGTGCATAAAGTTTCGTGTCCCAAGTAGGCCTATTTAATAAAAATGAAGTACGTAAACCTATTTCATACAAAAAAAGCGTGAGCTTAAGAACGTGAATCAACAAGCTTGAGTCAACACACGTGAATCTAGAGAGGAGAGTCTAGAGGCATGAGTCAACAACCGTGACTCAACATTTGAACCTAGATATGTGAGCCTAGAAAAAAAAAGAATAAAAAAGACCAAACTCCAAAAAAGAGTTTAAAAAATGTACTTTTTGTAGCATTAGGGGAATTTTGGACTCAACTTTGGGCCCTCTAAAAAGTGCCAACTAAGCTTAGAGAGAGAGAGAATCCAAAAAGCCTAAAAAATATGGTGAAATTGATTTTGGCGTATTCTCTCTTGGCATTTTCTTGAGATATAGAAGATATATTTCTATTCTTAAATGTACATAAAAATGATAGAATATTGCCAGTTCTCGAAGTCTTCAATCTGTTCATGTACTATATGTACTACGTGAACATGAATTGGTCAATTCTCCAAGTTTAATGGCTTATATCTCAAAATCTGTACGTACAAGCCGAAATAGAATATTTCTTGAAATTTGAACCAAGGATCATCCAAAAATAGTTCGAGTTCCCTCCCTGCAAAAATTTCACCTCAAATTTCGAAGGTTTTCGACTTCCCTCCCCTGCAAGAAACTTTACCTCAAATTTCGAAGTTACTATATATCAAAGTTTGCAAGTATTGGTACCTTTAAAATCAAGGTTTTTCTTGCAAATTAGTTGGACTCTTTACTTCTTTTTACTATTTTGGCACCTTTCTCTTTCCATTCAGATTTTTCTACTAATCAAGAGCAAGGAGGAACGCAGAGAGAATCAAGAGGATGGCAGAGGGATCAAGAGCAAGGAGGAATACAGAGAAAAGAGACATTTACAACCTGCACATTGAGCTTGAACATGAATATGAACCTCTAAGTAAGAGAAATAAACCTAATACTTTGTGTACTGCTTCTAAAGAAATGTTGAGGATGCAAGGGAAGAAAAACATAGATTTATGGATTGATGGGAGGTTATATCCAAAAGACCCTTTTACAAACTCCACACCCCCATTTAGGAATACGACATCTTTGCTTAACTTTGTTGGAGATGGCTATAATGGGCTCCTAGGATATACACATCATTTGGAAAAGCAACAAGCAATGTTCTTAAATTAGAAAGAGATTTGTTTGAGAAGGAGAACATTCATTTGAAGAAAACCATGGAGCATTGTGTGCAGAAGTTATTAAGCAATAAGGAAACCATTTCAGGGCTTGAAAAACAAATGCCTGAATTAAGACATAAGCAGACCTCATTAGGTCTCCGTATAGACGACAAAAAAAACTAAGGGATATTGAGCAAATGAAGCTAGGAGGTGGTGGCATCAAGAAGAGAATACATGCAATCAAGTAAGCTCCTTTCTATTAACTCGCTTATTGTTTCTATTGTGATATTTTATGAATAGCAATCATTATTGCATATGTTCATGTATATCAATTTCTGTATTTCAATATGATATTAGATCATTATTGCACCCTGATAAAGAATCAACGACAGAACCTTTTGGCGCACATTTAAGTCTTCTTTTAGATTGCTAGTATGCAGAAGCACTGATGAACGAGAAGAAATATAAGAAGGTCTCAGAAAAGCAAATAGATAACTTTTTCAAAGAGAATCAACTCAATCCACAAGACACCCAGGCAAGACTTGATGAGGCTGGTATATCACACAGAGGGTACTCAGCCATTTATAAGACTTTGCAAGAAAAGATGAAGGATTCTAGTATGAAAGGATCATTATTTCCAAATCCTTCTTTGGTTAAAAATGCGTAAACAAGTAAACGAAGAGGTACTGCAAGCACTAGGAATCCCATTTCATATTGAAGACACCTATGCTGCACCAACAGAAGATGTGGTCTATAAGAGATACAATAATATTTTCTATGACATGGAGGCCTTACAATCATATGCTGTTAAATTATTTGAAGTTACTCCTGAAGAATGTGATGGTGTCCTCAAATTTGTGCTAAAGCTTGATGAGTGTTAAATTGTGAAGGAGATAAAGTTAGAAAGGGTTACCATCACACTGATGAACAGGGCACTTGATATATCTATTCTAAAAGATGATCCTAGATGGTTTAGTGTTCAATCTGAAAACAATATATTGTCGTTGGGATCGTTTGAGGTAAAATCTATTAGACTCGAATATGTTTGTGAAAAAAGAATTACATATAAAAAACACTAATGGGTGTTGCATTCCTATGTTTCTTGTGTATTGCAGGTAGAATAAGAGAATTGTGATGTTCTGCATTGGGTCTTTCATAAGACATCGATACTACCCGAGATCATCAGCGAGAGCAGAGAAATGGCAAAATCTTGGATGTGAAAGGTATGGGACAATATAAGGTGGAGGGCATATGGTGGCGGGTGATCTCAAAACTCTGAAATGTATGCACAATGTGGCAAAGGGTGCCAATTCAAAAAGTCCTTGCTTATATTGCATGTGTAGTACAAAGGTGTTTGATAAGAGGTATTGAAAGAAGGCACCAGATAGACACTTGAAAGACCTAAACTTCAAGCCAATTCTCGATATTCCATTGTCAAGTGTCCACATTTGTACAATGCATGCTCTTTGCAGAATCATTGAAAAACTCTTGTTTTTATACATATGTTTTGCATGCTCTATAGCCTAATACAACAAAGGTTACATCCATCAAAGCACTAGAGAAAATTCTATCAGACATTGTTTTGCATGTGGACATGCAAAAATTGAACAAGATGAAAAAAGGTCTAAGGATGGGAAGAATGTACCTAAGAAACCTTCAATTGGGGGTGTTAAAGCAAGAAGGTTTCTCTTTGAACCAACACCAACAAAAGGTCGTAGAAGAAGACGATCAGTGCAGATCATAAAATACAACAGATGGAAGTACGTTCACAATGCAGTAGTAGACCATGCAGACAATGGTCAAGCAAGAACACAGAAAGCCAAGGTGTGGAAATCTCTAGACACTATGTTTAAGTTCTATGACAAGAAAGTGTGGACGAAGGAGGACCATGAGGTGCATGGATGGATCAACACATCACCCACTATATGGTATTAGATTGATTATGCATTGAACTAGTTTTTATATTGTATATTAAAAAATATACTAATTAATGTATTCTTTTATTCTCTTGAAGCATATTATATACCATCATACCCCTTGGTTTGCAAAGAAGTATGGTAGTTTATCAATATGGTCAACCCAGGGAATGGAGAAAACACACTACTAAGCACGCTTCGGGTATTTCAATCATACAAGACATGGTGGAGGAGCAGAAAAAGCTAATAGTTTAGAGGAATTACATCAGTGGACATATAGGAAGCTTGTACACAAAGCCAAAAAGAAGCAGCAGTTCAAAGCATCCCAAATTAATCAAGCAGTAAAACTTGTGAATAAAGAAAGAAAACAAGATATATGGAGGAGATCTAATGCAAGTATTAAGCATGCAGAAGCGTGTAACAAAACAAAGAAATGGAAAAATTTGGATACCCATAGATCCATGATTAACATTTCAAATTCAGAAATGATCATATACAAAACTGTCATGACATTACACGAGAGAGAATATTATTACAAGAGATAGGAATATACTACTACTCCTTAACCTGCTCACTATCATCCTCGGGTGCATGAAGCCTTGCCCTTTTTGAAGATGGCTTTGCAACATTCTGTAAAAACTGGCAAACTGGAGGAACCCTCAATTTTGTGAAGCTCAGAAGCTCCCTTTTGCCATAATCACTTAGCATATTGGGATCCTTAATCCCACACGCCAATCCATAAGCAGTATAGGCTAAATAATATTTATTCCTTCGTGTATAGACTCCAGGGCCCTGCCCAAAGATTCGCAATGCTTCTTGCTTCTCCAAAAGCATGACTTTATCTGCATTCCACCTGACGGGATATGCCCCAAGGTATCTGGATAATGTCTTGATTGCAAACAAAGGAAATTCTGCATTGTCTTTCGAGAATTTCTTGTGGAATATAATGAATTGTGGAAACTTCAATCGGTTTATCTACTCTCCCAGTGCTGAGTCCGTTCCGAGTTCTCCCACGTGTTTGCCTGCTCCGCGCCCGAGAAACTCATCCTCAAACACAACCAGGCTGCAAAACAATATTGTCGATGAGCCAACACAACAAATAGAATAAGCTACTCAGCACGATAAAAAGTAATTAACAAGTAAACACACCTTCTAATTTTTGTCATTAACAAGTAAATCATCTGTCCATATATTGATTGTTGAGTTAGTGTCCTGGACCGCCGATGAGGACACCCCTTCCCTTACCATGTGTGAAATATTAAGTCTTTGCTGAATAGCCTAAAATTCTCCTTCAGTGGGAAGGTTGGATTCATAGCTTTTTGCATCCTTGTACATCATGGATAATGTGTCGCGGCAGCAGAATGGAACTCAATGTCCTTGACATTTGAATCCAATAAGAGATACTTATCCAAATCTGGATCTACAAAATCTTCATCTTCCTCAAGATTCTGTGCAATGATGGCCAGACAATAATCTTCCCTTATGTCAAAGACAACTTGAATATCTGTAATTAACAAATATTCTTTGTCACCACAATAGGAAATGTTGGGAGTAGTGGGGTTGGAATGTCTCCTACTTTCTCTATCATAGAGAAAGTAGTGGGGTTGGAATGTCTCCTACTTTCTCTATCATAGAGGGCTGCTCATCACCTGTAACCACTACGGTGTCTTCTCTTCTGAGCGCATCAATATCCAACTGCTCACTTAAGTCCCTCTCCGCAGCCAAGTTTATCTCCTCCGCAATCTCTTGAACTTCATCTTCTGCTCTCTTGGAGAGGTTCCTTTGGCTTCTCCTCAAATTTTTTATTTGCAACTTCTTCATCCTCAAGCAGCACATGAAGATAGCAGATAAATCCATAGTGGTAAGCAACGAGACGACACTTGCGATTGTGAATGGGGCACTTACTGTGTGTCTTCTTCTTATCATCTGGCACCTTTAAAACATCCATGTTTAACTTTTGTCTCCTCAGGGTTGTTGAAGGCACAATATCATTCACGTGCACATACTGGACGCCATCAAACATGACTGTACCACTCAAAGTGGTCTGGTGAAATTGCTGCCCTTTCTCCTCAAGATATGAACGAGCAAAAAAAACGATCGTGTCTTTGATGGGTGGAGAAATTGAAATTAAACATGCGTGAGATTTCAGGATGGCGATGATGCTGTCGAACTTTATAAAGGAAGTCAAACAACTTTTCATCTGGGGTTTCTTGAAGGCCAGCATTAGACTCAACCTCAATCCCGAAAGGTTCCATCTACAAGCCAAGAAATATGTCTAGAGGATGACGAAAGTTCTGTGTAAGATAATAAAGGATTAGCCAAGATCAGTATAACGCGATAAGCGTTGGAGAAATCTCACTGACATCTCTAGTCGCGTTGTAGTAATTTGATGAAATATTAGTGAGAAAATAAAATTGCAAGGAAAAATATGCCAAAATCACTGCAACACGATACGTGTGGGAGAATTCCCAAGGAGCCCTCTCTTTACGTTATAGTGATTTGATGCAATATTTCAAAGGCAATGATGATTGTAAGAAAAATCACTACAAGAACGACAGTAGGACAAATCACTATAACGCGATATGGGTGGGAGAGTTCTCACCGACTCCCCTCTTTGCGCTGTAGTAATTTGATCAATTATTTGTAAGAAAAAAATTATTTTCTTAAAAATTTAAACGATGAAATCTTTGAAAATGCAAAAAAAGAACGACAGTAGAATAAATCACTATAACGCGATATGCTTGAGAGAGTTCGCACCAAGACGTCTTCTCTGTGTTGTAGTGCTTTCAAGAAATTTATGCAAGTAAATTACCATTATGGGCAAAGTCACTACAGCGCGATATGAGTACGTTAGTTCTCATCGAGATCCCTCTTCACGTTGTAGTGATTTGATGAAATATTTGGGAGAAATAAATTAAATTTTTAAAAATCTAAAAGCAGCAATCTTTGATGGAATATTTATAAAACAATTATACAACTTCGGCCAAATTGAAACACAAAAATATTTCAAAACATACCACGAAACTCACGGGGAGAGCAAGAAGCAACCAACGAAGTTGACTGTAGGAGAGAAAGAAGCAGGGTGAAGGTGATGATTGCGAGAAAAATTACACGAGAGCAAGAAGCAACGAATAATGAATGTTGGTCACCTTTATCCATGGAAACTAATGGTCTATACACGTGGCAAATATGCATGATGGCACACCACGTGCGCTATGCACGTATGATGACACGTGTCAAAAATTGATTGATCGTAATCATCATGTGAGTATGGCCCCACGTCCTCCTTCACACGTGTGGACATGCTCTTCGCACGTGTGTCGTGCTTATCCTCGATAAATGTGTACCTTGGTAAATGTCAAGTATCCTTATCTTTCGTCATCGCCGTTTCGTTCTGCCTCCTTCAGCTATGTGTATTCCTCCATCGTGCCTCATCTACGCCATCTCTGTGATTTATCAAGCAAGTGTCCATCACTTCAACATTTTTCTTGCGTAATTCTATGGTGAGTTATCAAGCAATCACTCCTGGTCTTAAATGTTATATTCAATCATATATATCATGTTTTACCTACGTTCGCTAGATATTGGGTCAAACGAAAGGCAATGTTTGACAAGTCACCACGACGCCAAGAATGAATTACGATTTTTTTTTATGTAGCCATATTGCTTTATAGTGTTTTGGACATACTTTCTTGTCCTATACATTGTTATGTGTCATGTATGTAATGCAGGCCCATGTTGTCACATGACATTATGTGCTACATCATCACCCAAAAAATATCTAAAAAAATAAAAAATTTAGGGTTGCATGCGCCATGTGGTAGTAGGACGACAGGCCCACGTTGCTATGGGGTACTGACTGCCATATCATTATAAAAAATAGGGTTACTATGCCATGTGGCAACATAGGCTCACAATCACATTGCCACCAGGCACATCGAGTGCCACATCATCACTTGAGAAAAATAAAAAAAAATTAGGGTTGCATGTGCCATGTGTCACAGGGTGTGCTAGGCCATCATCCAAAAATATTATTATTTTCAGTTTTTAAAAACTTTATCCCACCGAGAAGAGAATCTAATCGAGGAGAAATACCGATAACGCAACCAAAGTCAACAAAAGCTCACGAATAAACTAGGATCCGACAAAAGCCCAAGAATCAACTAGGCTCCATATCTCCCCTCCAAGGTGCAAAAACATTCTCCAACCATGCTAAAATCAAGCAAGGTAGAGATGCCCCCAGAGGTCGCACATGCGATGATCGGCATTGTTCGACAATAAAAAAATTCACCACACCACAAAGCCATTTTTGCCACCATCACCATGCTTCAAGCAAACAGGCCAAGTAGCCACCAATTTCTCAAGCAACACTCAGATCCATTCGGCCATGTTCGACAAGCCACCCACCATCACTCATAGTTTACCAATGTAAATGCGATACTAGGCGTCCTAAATTCTTCTATTCTCATGGACAACCCAACCTCATTCACATATGCCTTATCGACCAGCCTCACTACACATCAATGCTCAATTTCCTATTTCAAACCATGTGTAAGAGTTAAAAAAGTAGGTAAATAAGTGTTAAAGAAAGCGGTGTATTAAGTTTTTCACTAGAAGGAGCATCTACACATGCCCCCTTTTGTCCAATTCCCATGCATGACCCTTGCAATATACATAGGGGCTCTACATCTAGTAGAAGGAGCATCTACACATGCCCCCTTTTGTCCAATTCCCATGCATGACCCTTGCAATATACATAGGGGCTCTACATCTAGTAGACACATTAATAAGCACTAATATCTCAAGCACTAATATCTCAAGCACTTACATCAAGCCTCATTGTTGAGAGTTGTCCCAACAAGTACATTTCTGTTAGGGGTGACCATGTGTGTGTAAGCCTGGCTCATGGTACGACCCATCACCTAGACCTCCACAAATCAGAGGGATCCTTTTTCAGCCTCTTCTTCAGCCCCACCCTCCATAATGCACATTGCCTCTAACTCTAGTACTCGTCGATAATGCCAAATCTCTCAAGCCTTAGAGGTTACCCAACTCCATTGCAATTATGGGCAAAGTCTAGTACAATGCCTCAAACAATGTAATAATCTTGACTCTCCAAAAAAATGGATGTCGAGTAAATGTCAAAGTAAGAAGCAAAGAGAGTTAAATAAAACAACAAAGAGAGTCAAAGAAAGCAATTGAGTTGGAGAAATATTCAAGTTTTGAGTACACATAAAGGGAACACCTTCTACCCATTACCCATACACCACATGTATTTCAACTACCTGAATCACAATATGTTTTCACCTCTCACACCTCACGGTAATACACACAATATTTTTTCACCTCTCACACATCACGGTATACATGCACACATGCAACAAAATTCTAATATTCTTTATGAGCATAACTCAATGTTAATATTGTTCACTACCCCTATAAATCCTAGGTTTAGTAATAAACATGATACGGCTTATAATAAGTAAAAGTGCAAATAAGTCTCTCTCTCTAATTCTTTGATATTTTTTTTGGCAATATTGTAATATGTGCGAACTTAAACTTTACAAAAAGCAACAAAAAGTTACAACCTTTTAGTAGTAAAATGAGTAACTGAATAGCCCTATTTAGTTGCAACAAAAAGTCCTTGTGAAGTTGGTCTTCTTGTTCTCTCTCTTCCAGGAGTGTCCTCCTTGTCATAGGGTACATGGACATCACAAGAAAATAGCACAAGAACCATGAGAGATCAATGTACACAAATATGATAAAACTAGATCAATACAGAGACCATATTCGGGTCCAGATTTGACTACACGTAATGGTGATAAAATTTCTTCCATAAATTCATAAAATTAGTAAAGAGAAAAATTAAAAAATTGAGCAACACATTTTGAAAGCAATAGTGTTTTTTAGCATTCATTTGGGTGACCAAGAGTTTCACAAGTTGCAATTTATGTCATAAAATAAAGAATATAAGACAAATAAGATCTTCAACTTTACCTTGGGGTGTATACATGGTAGAAGAAAATACCATGAACATTACATGCATCCTTATCTCCATGGCTTGATTAATTGTTTCATCAATATGGTATAAAAACAAAAAGAAAATCTATCAAGTTTGGTATAAAAAAGAAAAATGTTACTCTATCTAAAATTTGGGCTGTCGACTTTAGGCTAAAGTGAACCTAACCTCGAGTATGGACTTTGCTGCTTCTACTGGGTTGTGTGTGAGACCTTAGATGAGCCAAAAAGAAAAAATAGTTTTTAAACATTTAACTTTGACTTAAGTGAGCATTATCATGACATCCGAGCAAGATAATTAAAAAGAGATTTCTAGATACATAAACACTTTAAGAAAAGAATATCCCGTTAAAGAGTAATTATCGATTAAAAGTAGGGGTGAATTGCCAAAATTGCACTTCTCTCTCTTTGCATATGAGGCTTTGATTTTGACAATGCCTTTTGCCTTCTTCTCGTTGTTGTTGATGATTCAAACAAGAAGGTAAGGGTTAACTTTTCTTAGTAAAAAATCAAAGGGGGTTTCCCGTGGTTCCAAAGGTCTTTCCACATGCTCACTATTGTTAAAACCATTCGTACCTCTAAACGTGTAAGGTCCCTCCCAAGCCATGTATGTATGTGTCTCTTTTAATATAGATTTCAATAAGAAAAGAGAGTGTACTTAGAGAAGAGTGAGACAATAAGGCTAGAAACATTAGGAAAGTGTTAGAATAAAAATATTAGCTCCAAAAATCCTAAAAGAAATAAGAAGACAAGAATAGTTCTATTAAGAGATAAGTATCTCCAAAAATTCAAAATTTGAATTTAGGTGATAAGAGGTCATATTTAGAGTACTTTTACATATTTAGAGTCCATGCATACTAAAAATGTGAAAAAACAACGCGTTTCTAAAGATGGTGCGTTTGTGGCTATATACAGACGTTTTTGCCTATTCTACCCACGTTAGCTTGTACACCAGATATGTTCGCATTATTTTGATTGGTTATATGACTATATTCTGAGGTTTTATCAGAGAGTTATGGCCGAAATAATTTGTTGATTCTGTCAGGGTCTCTACACAGGGAAAACTGTAAGAAGGCAGCAACAAGTAGCCTCAAGATCTTAGAAAGAGAGAAGAGTCACAGTACGAGTAAGAGGAGATGATTGGATGATTTCAATCGTAAGAGAAATTATTAGAAGACTCTTATCTCATATGTCAAGTTCTAAAGCTCTTGTTAACAAGCAAAGGCAACGATAAACGACAAATTTCTATAAGGTATATACATATTTTGTTTTTCAATTATATATCATTCTTAGGGGTTGAGGTATGGCCCCGGCTTCTCTATTGATTATAGTGATCTATTTGATTGATTTACTATTTAAAGTTTGTATTCTTTTAAACAACAGCATATGCTTTAAATAAAGAATGTCTTATCGCAATCTCAAGTTGAAATGCAAAAATCTTTGTGAAAAGGATTGTTTTCTTAAGAAGGTAACATGGATTCTAGTCCTATGGTTTAGTGAGTAAATGGATTGTTATCTTGGTTAAATTAAGGTACAGGTACAACTCTCCCTGCCTTGACGCTGCCCCGTTCTTGTGCTTGTATAGCCGGACGGCGGAGACGTTAGTAAGGCCCGGAGTTGGCCCATGGTACCCCTCATACCATTGGGAGAATGAGGTTCGCCGATTGAGGCGAGTGATTGTGATGCTGCCTAGTTCTGAGGGCCCAGGCTAGTGCAGTGAATTAGCCCACCCTAGTGCACAGACATCCCTCTGAGGGGCGAGAGGATCGAACGATGGAGCCTGAGAGGGCGACAGGCCGGCTTGAGTCCTCGCCACCAGCAGAGGCAGCCATCGACGATGAGGTGTATGGTCCTGTAGGGTTTTGCCCAGCATGTAGAGGCTGGAAGGCCGAATTCTAGATCATTGATGGTATAAAGGAAAAGAATAAGAGAGCCAGTTTGGCTTGTATGAAATTGATTCATGTATAAACTTTTTTTATATAAATCTTGTCTTGGCATTATTGTATTGTGTAAAAAGGCTGTTTTAAGAAACCTTGTGAAAAGGGCCTTAATTAAGGAACATGTTTATTTATGTCAAATAGTGTGGTAGGATTAAAGAGAAAACAAATTGACGCATGAGTAGGGTGGAAAGTGGGAGGATGGAATGCCCCGACGGCACCATCCTACAGATGGGTGGACCCGATTAGTCGGGTAGCTTTCCAACATATTAAGTGAAAGCTCTACGTTAGATAAATAGGTTCTCGAGCAATTCTATTCTAGAAGACTAGGCCAGCGGGTGCATGGATGAGGAAAAAAGCGTTGTCTCTAGGAATCAAGACTAGTAGTTGTCTCTAGGAATCAAGACTAGTAGTTGTTGCCAAAATTATGATCAATTACCCTATGGGTGATTTGATTTTTAGAAGACCACGCTCCCCCTGCGGGATAGAACTATGTCTTACCTATGAATCGTATCCTTGAATCTCTGTATGGCCAAGGTATCGATGAGTAGGAAATTTTCTCCAAGATAAGACTTAGTGGACTATCTTAAGTGTTTCCCCTATTTTTGGAAGGGGGGAACCTTACAAAACGAGGGCGATAATAAGACAAGGGCTACCTTGAGAAGTAATAGGCCCATAAAGATAAAAACCCTTTATCTCTCCTTAGTTTAAATCAAGAGGTCCAAGATTTGGTAAGGCACGAGGAGCTTATGCTAAATGAATTCATTGCATGTAAAGAGAGTTCATAAATAAGAGAATCAGAGATTATGATGATTAAGAGAGCGAAAATGACTCAAGAATACTCTATTGTGTGGAGGCTTCTTTCATTGATTTGAAAAAGGCATGTGACATTTGTTTATCTCTAGGTTTATCCTTGACCTGTGGAGCCCTAGGTGTCCTTGCACTGCACTGCAACTTCAAATCAACAAATTTTGCTATAAGCTGTGCAATGTTGTGATCCAATGATGGAGCTCGTACACTTGAGATGTTGAAGCTGCCTCTACTTGAGGTGCTAAAGTTGACACACTTGGAGAAGATTAGAATGTGGAATCAATTTGAAGAGCAACTTCCTTCTTCAAAGCAATACAAAGAGCCTCTTTGAAATAAGGGGGATCTTTACTAAGAAATTTTCTACCTAGCAGAGGCGGGGATCCAAAGCCACAATGACAAACTTGCTTAATATCTTAAGGTGCTCCATTTGATAAAGAATTATTAGGATCTCCTACAGCACATGAAGAAGTAACAACATGTAAAGCAGCTTGATATTTAATGAACCTCATACCTCATTGAAAAGGAAAAAACTAACTCTCCTTCCTTTTGGAAAACTTATCCAACTATAATATTTAAACATTTAGTATCTCCACTATCCCAAATCTCTTCTTCATTGCTTTGTCAACTTTTCCCAATCATTCTTAGTCTCCTTTAGCAAAGCCTCATGTCAAGTTAAGACCATAACCTCTGAGAAATCTGGAAGCATTTCAATCCATAACTCCTTCATAAGCCAACCCGTCAAGCGGCATGCTTAGTTGAACTCTTAGAGATAACTCCCATTGGGTCTTCTCCTTCCAATATACGAAACACTAGAATGTTGAACATCTTATACAAAAAGATAGGTAGGAACAAGTGAAAGTTGCTCTTTCAAGAAATCTTATCCTTTGTTCGATCACATGAAAACCTTGATGTTATGATAATTATTCTCAGCAAAACCTTAGCAAAACTTGCCGAGCATCTCCACCAAAAAGATGTGACACAAATTTGGGGATTATTCGCTCAGCCTCCTCCTCTAGGAATCAAAAGCACACTTGCATAAATTCGCTCAGCCTCCTTACCTTTCTTTCTCTCTCTAGATTAAGATAAAGATATAAATGTTGAATGTGAGAGGCTTCCCTTATTGATTTAACAGGGAGAGGAGGGCTCCTTATATAGGTAAAGAATCACCCTCTCACCTTGTTACAAATTACAAAAATAGAAATCTTCATCCCTTTGTGACATAAGAACGGATGTCACTATCAACTATCTTTCTTGGATACTTTGACGATTGGGGTAGCCACCAAAAGCCACTATCATCATTCTATTGCGGGAGTTAGAACAAGCTTCCCCTTTATTGTTGAAAATTAAAGATATTAAATTTTATTGCCACACTACACATGTCTACAACTTCGTGCGGTGAATGGTAGTTAGCACCTATTTGGTCAAACATTCAGTGTGTGTTGCTATGTAAAAAGGAAACATAACTTATTAAAACCACACATGATTGATGCAAAGCTTAGAATGTGGTGCACTAAATAGTAGATGATTCATTCTCACTATTGCCTTCTTGAAGGAATAAATACGATTCTTTAGGCCAACAAGGAGGTATTTTTCCTACTCTCGTCAATTTGAGAAGTTTTTTTTTTGAAAAGTGCGCAAGGACTAGCCTAAAATAAACATATCTTTTGACAATGACCAATGCCACACAATTCATTGTAACATTAGGTCTTGGGCGACCAAAAAAAGTTATTAAGGGACAGGCATAATCTCTTGTCCAACTCTGTATGACAACTTGACATATTTTTGGTGGGCATGTTACGGATATCAAGTCTTTAAAGAATTAGCCCAGTGGCCCAGCACTTGATATGACAGGTTAAACTCACCACCTCCTCTCCCAAGCCTCAGTTAGGTAGAGGAAAAGAGATTCCATGCATAATTGACATTTGGGTTACTTACTAAAATCAGAAGATTTCTAAGATATCTTCATTCAAAAAAGAAATGTTAATTAAAAATCTTAAGAGTAAGAATGATATTATTACTAAATTAATTGTATTTTTTCCTTGAAAGGAAGCAGGGGGTTTTATGTGTGGGTAGGAGTGGGACTACATAGGTATTAAAGGAATGTCGATAGGGTGATAGGTTTGGGCCTTGGAAGTTTGTAGGGGTTTTGGGTGGTAGCCTTTGTCAATTAAAGGTGGGGAATTTTTCGGAGTGATGTGGGCAGGGCATGTTAGAGTTCTACCAATCGCCATTGGCAATGAAGGACATTTGTTGCCGTCAGCATCTATTTTTTCCACCGATGGGTGCACCGGGATGTGTTTGCACATTTTTGGCATCTTACACACACACACACACACACACACACACACACACACACACACACACACACACACACACACACACGCACGCACACATCTTAGATAATCCTTAGGAATTTATAATTAGATAATTTTGTGAATAATTTATATCTAACTTTCGAGACTTTGCGGGGTGCCATTTCTTTTTGGCTCCCTTTTCAGTTTGCTAGATGAGAAAGTGTTATGGCTCACCCTAGCCCTCCTTGAAACACAACCAAAAAGAGATTACCTGGTGAACCGCAACTATCATGAGGATCTTTCCAATGGCCGAGCTCGTAACCCTTGAGGTCTCCAAGCTCTACAACTCCTTGAGAAGCAATTCCACTGCGCCTCCCGTGAGCGTTGTCACACTACCACATTGCACTATGGGTCCTTGTCCTTCCTCTCACCTCACTTCACTCACACACCCTCACTAGCATGCATTAGGGAGAGAGATTAGCAAGAGCAAGACTCAATTTCACAATGG
The DNA here is from genome assembly GCF_041138505.1 of Cibotium barometz. Lineage (NCBI taxonomy): Eukaryota > Viridiplantae > Streptophyta > Polypodiopsida > Cyatheales > Cibotiaceae > Cibotium > Cibotium barometz. The sequence continues at coordinate 31,470,090 of NC_141077.1, read as the reverse complement.
GAGAGTATCTTGTATTATGATAGATATTCACTTATATACATGGCCATAAGTGTTCACACACTTAAATTGTGGCCGACCGGGAGCTTTAGGCTCATAAGAGGCCTAATGCTATTACAATGACTACTCTCATATAATATATACATGGCCATAAGTGTTCACACACTTATATACATGGCCATAAGTGTTCACACACTTAAATTGTGGCCGACCGGGAGCTTTAGGCTCATAAGAGGCCTAATGCTATTACAATGACTACTCTCATATAATATATCCACGAAGTACATCACTTAGGCCTTCATCCTAACTTGCTACCACACGCTCTTGAAGCAGGAATCACCATAATACTCCGTCACACCATTACGGGCGCCCGTCCAAGTTGTAGCTTTGGACACTATTGCTTCATATCTTGAATGTATGACCCTTTGGTGTATCTATTGTGACTCCTTGATGTAAGATAATGGCGGTAGCTCTTGTTAACCCTAGAATTGGGTTAACATCCCCCCCTTCTTGATGGCGATCATGCCCTCGTGAATCGTATTGAAGACCTTGGTGTGGGGAGAATGAACAAGCTTTATCGATGGCTTTGATGTTGAGTGACATTCAATGGTCTTTGTTTCTCCGGAAGGAATAAGAAAAGCTTGTTAGTGAATGAAGAGGTTAGTGGTTTATTGGGACTTCCTAACGGGGTGGGGGGTGGACTTTTTTTTTTTGTAAATGATTGCCATTTTACATTTGTGTGAGCCCCCCTTTTTTTTGGGGCTCAGTTTGCTTTTGCCAATCATTAGCAAGGTTACATGTGAGTTTTGATAGTGGGGACACTAAAAGATGTTAATAATGGGAGAGGAGGGAAGGATCCGGAGGAATGTTAGACTTAATCATCAGAACGAGATGGTGATCCTCAGTTCCTCATTTGATTCATTGAACCAACATTCATCTTTTGAAGAAACTGGCCTTCGATGATGTCCCTTTGCATGGCAGGATTCTTATCAAATGTTGTTGAGTAGTAGGACCTGTTCCTGTCTTCTTCTACCCATGTGCTTTTTATGTTTTTATATATATTTATTGCTCTTATGAAGCAGAGATACATGGAGTATAAGACTTGAGTTATAGAGACTCTTATTGAACTGCTCTGTGTTGAAGTAGCCACTTGTTGGCGAGGATTGAAATTGCTTGAACACACAAGCTCTTGTGTTGGTGCTGAATGCATGAGAGTGGTTAAGTGATTTGCTTGTTGTTGCTTGGGTCTCCATTCTTATCAAACTTTAGGTGAAGCCGTTGGGGTTGAAGTTGGTGGTGAGGTTTTCTTCACATTGTTTGATTTTGGGCAACCACATGATGTAATTACCATCATAGTATCCTTGTTGTTGAAGCACATGCACAGGCATCCATCTTTGATGAACATTATAAACTGGTGGGGGCCGATGTGCTTGGTGCTACTGAGGCTTCTTTCTTTGTGCAAGCTTAGGGGACTTTGTGATGCGCTTGGGGACCCAAGCTTTGATATTTCTTTGGTAGTACCCTTGTGCTTGCAGCAGTGTTTTTGGTACCCACACTTGATGACGGTGGAGTTTTTTGATGAGGAACTCACATAGGCTTTTGTGGACTGTGTTGTGGAGTACTTTTCTTTTTCCTTGGCCTCCGAGTGCTGCATTGAGGAAGAGGCTTTGACTATCGAGGCACCCAATTTCGATTGGCACCTTCATAGTAGCCTTGAGCTACAAGTAGCTACTTCTCCACCTACATCTTGATATTATTAAGATACCGTGATTATGGTTGTCCTGGTGGAGTTTTCTTTTGGGTTGATGTGGAAGGTTTGGGGCCCTCTTTAACTTTGGTTGGTGCTAAGGCTACAGGTTTGAGACTCATGTGGGCGCATTGTTGATGATGATGAGCCTAGAGTCTCTTGTGGGGTGGCTATCGATGATGAGGCCTTTGAGCATGTGTTGTCTTCTTTGGTGAGGTTTGTCGATGAAGATGCATAGGCTCCGGGGCCTTTCCTTTCAGTTCCTTGTTAGAGATAGATGGTTGAGCTGTGGGAACTGATGTTGCTTGCGAGGTTTTGGCATCGAACTTCATAGGTAAGGATGGGGTTGATGCTTTATCAGAGTTGGTCGTTGACATAGATGGTAGGTCATTGTGTAGAGGGGATTTTGTGGAAGAGGCTTGTATCCTTTTGCCTTCAGCATCATAGATATCCATTAAAGTTGGATCCTCTTCCTTGGAGTATGGTATTGCCAACTTTTTATCGTTGACCATCATGATGACTCTATCGCTACTAGCAAAGCATAGTGGTGCTTGGGCAGCAATAGTCCATTTATGCCCTAAGATCAAATTTGCTTCCAACACATAACCAAAAAAACTTGCAAGTAAGGGGGCTAGTTTCAATATACATTGTATGTTCAAAGTACCCCAAACATGGCATGTTCAAGTCTTGTGTAAAGTTTATTCTTTCTGGATGGGCTGTGAGTGTTGGTTGACCTAACAAATCCCATAGCTCGAGGTTCATGAGATTGTGTTCTCGTGTTGGATAAAGCTGTGCTTAAGCTGTGGTGATTTTATGGGAAATTTCCAATCCAACCAGAATCCTGGGGATCTTTTCAGCAAGATATGTTGGAAGTTCCAGCTCCTCCAAGGTCTCTTCCTCCCGTAATAACAATTGTACATTGCCTGCAGAGCAGGAGTGTTCAAGGTGACTGTTTGCATGGATTCATCTATTGAATACAATGATCCACCTATCCAAGTTCCACCAAGGATGACATCATACTCAAGGGAATGTAGGGTAACATGGAATGTGAATTCCATATCGCTATTGACTGTTTGAGAGTAGTGTAGTTAAAGTAACCTGGAACTTCAATGTTTTGTCCATTGGCTCCTCTTGCAAGACTATTATCTATTGGGATGAGTTTAGGTTGTCCCAATGACACCCAAGTTTCTATTGTCATGATGTTATGACTAGCGCAAGGGATAATCAATGCGCGTTTGCGCTTAAAATCATTGCGTGTAGGGAAATCCAACCATACCATGATAGAATCTTCCAAAGGAACCATGGATGTTTCAGTTTTTGTTTCAGTGTTTCATATTCCCATTCACTTTCATCCCCTATTTGGCTCTTAGCTTTTTCAAGAGTACCCAATGCGTACACTGGCACACTTGGCCCTGTGACAATTCTTAAATGAGGTATATTTGGAAACTTGCGAATCCTCACAGTCCTGTTTTATGGAGTTCTTTATGTCTTGGTAGTATAACTCATGTTGAGCCCTTAAAGGTGCAAGTGCTGATGTGATGCTGGCTTCATTCATGAGAGAAGAGCATTCCTCCAAATGAGGTTCTAAGAGAGAAGAGCATTCCTCCAAATGAGGTTCTAAGAGACTACTTTAATCTTGTAAAGGAATTATCGAATTCCCCACGTGCTTTCTCAAGTGTATAGTTCGTGCAATCTATCTCAAATGACTCTTCTGTAGAGAGCATGTCTTCCTCTTGAAAGGGGTGGCGGTACTCCTCTCTGGGCTTTTTTTGGTTACTTTTTAAGGATTGGCATTATGAGGCTCAATCACAACCGGTGACCCTGAAAGACATTCCACCAAGCTAAGCATGCTCTCCTGAGCTTGCTTTTTGCGTTCCGCATATGTCATGTGATCATTATTATCCATTTGGGGTGGTTGGTTGGGTTCTAGTTTCTTGATTGGTCTATGTGCTACACTGAGTAAAGAGTAAGAACTTGTTTCATCCTCACTTAGTGACGTACTAGAACTTGTTTCATTTTCTCACTTTCTTTGGATTGTTAGTTTTTCATCATGTTTGCCCATGCGACGTGATCGAATTTTCTTTTGGGTTTTTGTACACACATATGGGTTTTGTGGTTTGTGTAGTGGTTTTTGATGTGGATGCTTCTGCATCCTGTGTATCTTTTGGCTCTTTTGTGTTTATGTTCCCTTTTGGGTTTATGCCCTCCACAGGCTCCTTTTCCCTGTCCTTTAATTCAACCTTGGTTACGATAGTTTATTGTCCCTTGTTTTTCTTGGGTTTAGAAGGTTTTGCTTTTTCTTTTGGGTTCTGCTTTAAGGCATGTTCTTCTACCCATATTGAGGTAATGTCTTTTGCATTCTTTTTGATTGTTTCTCATGCCTTGCCTTGCAAGCGTGTAAGCACATTTAAGGGTACCGTGGATAATTGCCCGTTTTGTACACTTAAGATGTTAAGAGTTGTATTTTGTGAGGCAAGTTGCATTGAAGCAACTCGTCTTAGGCAATCTTGGAACATGTGATTAATGCCACATTGTTCACACATTGGTCGCAAGGTGTCAGTGACTATGGGCATGGAAGTATTCCAAACTATGCAGTCTGCCACCTTGTGAGGTCCACGACAATAGAAACACTGCAACTTTTACCCAACAGTTGCGGTAGGCTTCTTGAGCAATTTCTACCCTTTGGTGGACTATTTCTGTTTGGTGCACGGGAGATGGAGGTTTTGAGTCAATTATGCATGAAGTGGGACACTTTTTAGTATCATGGTCAAAGGTTTTACAATATATACAGTATAGAAGAACAGGTGCCTTGTATGCACAATAGGGATTAGGATGGTCGTAGGTGATTGCACTCAACACAAGGCATTTCGTTCCTCACTTGTAGAGGCATTAAGGATGTCTGGTTTTGAAGGTTCTCATCCTCTCTTAGAGCTATTGGCTGTAAGGTCTTAAGCAAGGCTGCATAGAATTCAAGGAATGTCAATTCTGAGATTGATCTTTCGCTTGCAATTGCTTCACTTGGTTTAGATGAGGAACATCTCGTAGCATGATCATCTTCTAGCATGTTGTCATCTAAACGTATTGCTTCTTTACAACATTGACCGAAACTTCTTTGGTTTCTTATCATTATATTGCTTCACACCCATTGATGGCTCTCTGATTATAAAAACAATGGATTCCTCATAGCACCAATGGATTTGTAGTAGACAATGGATTTGTAGTAGATAAGGGATTGCCTTCTAGTCCTCAAACTATTTGATACACACATATGTATATATCTTATATAATCATTAAGAATTTATACTTGAGTCTAAAGCTTAATTAATTTATTTTATTCATGATTATGATTTTACTTGGGTATTATCCATCCTAGCTTAGATTAGTACTAGTTAGTATAGGATTAATTCACCCTCACCATCACCATCACCATCACCATCTCCATCTCCATGGGAGCTTGGATCCTTAAGTTTCAACAAAGTTGATTATCAATAATGTGATGGTGGCTATAGGGAGGATACATGCGACCCATGAGGAACATGTGTGCCATAGAGACCCTTTGGGAAAGACCACACTTCTGTAAGCATTATCAAATGCTTCAACCATGACATTGCACTACCCTAGCTTATATTAGCATTAATCACATTATAGTGTAGAATTAATTTACCCCCCTCACCATCACCATCTCCATGGAAGCTTGGATCCTCAAGTTTCAATAATGTGATGGTGCCTATAACGAAGATACATGCAATCCATGAGGAAGATGTGTGCCATGGAGAGACACTTCAGAAAAACCACATCTCTGTGAGCATTAACAATGCTTCAACCACGACATTGCACTACCATTCCTAACTTTAAATGCAAATTAGTTGATGCAATTGGTAGCATTGTTAAGTGGTGTAAGTATTCCCTAGAGAGCTTGGGTGCAGTACTACTTGACATTTAAGAAGTTTTGGGTTCACTCATGGATGGTGCCGTGATGATTCAAGAGTAGTGCCATATGATGGAATTTCAGTCCAGTCCGTGAGAGTTGGAGAGAAAAATTCGTGTTGTTGTGGTTAGAGGGAAAAGAAGAATGCGTTGGGAAAGGGGTCATATTGTTGGTCTTTCCATATGAGGCCATTGGTTTTGAAGTTTTAGGGGGAGATGATGTGGGGGTGATGGTTGATCAAGCCATCCAACAAGTTCAATGGTGTTAATCTCATTAGGTGGCCTATTAAAAGACTCACATTTGAGGATGGTTCAATTTTCCTTGTTGAAGAGGATTCCAATGATATGGATGATTAGTTCATTGTTTTGATGAATGTGTTGATGCTCCAACTAAGAAGAGGAGATACTACATGGTGAAGAGGTAACCGAAGAGGACAACACTAGATGTTGTTTCCCATGTATCTACAAATTAATTGTTACAGGAGAGACAATGTTGCCAAGTTGCTGACCGTGATGCAATGATAGAATTGTGCAAAGATTTTTGGGGGAATTGCTTGTGATCTCGCACTAATTATATGTATGATTCCATGGAAATAGCATGCCGTGTTGTGGATGGCGTGGTGGGGACAAGATAGTAAAGCTTCACATTTAATGGTGTGGAATGGTATACAAAGGTTAATGCACGGAACAAGGGGATTATAAGAAAATCATGGGATCACAATGAACTAGTAGGAAGGAAAATAATTTGAGAATTTATACATAATAATTATGAACAAATGCCTCACAGGAGTAGGACAATGATAGATTGTTCTAGGGAAACCCAACTAGTTATCCTTGATATCTATAAGTAGGTGGAATGAGGTTAATATGACATTGAAGCATCTCAATCAGAAAGAAATGTCAACATCAACATTTGGTAGGATTTGGAATACAAAATTCAAGCATGTTATCCTTGCCAAAACAAGTGAGTTTTTAAAGTGCACTATATGTAGTGGCATAAAGGATTAGTTGGGAGCTAGAGCCGTAATAGATTGATGCATCAAAGAAAAGCCCACATGTTGCAAGAGCTTAGTTGTGGGAACCTCTACTATGCTTGGAGATTGACCTCACAATTAAATCCTAATAAGTACTTATACATAATACATGATAAGATGATGGACCAAAAGAAAAAAAAGATCCTGAGATTAAATGTGTTTTCCAAGGAGGTTGACAAGTCAAGGACTGTGATGAAGGCCAATGAGTTTAGATTATTAGAGCTCTAATTAGATCTATGTTAGTCACTTTTTGTTTATGTAGTCTCCTAATATTTAGTTAGATCTATGTTGTTCACTTTTTGTTTATGAGTTAGTGCATGTTAGTCCCCTACTATTTAGAATTTGAATACGGACTTAAAAGAGAATTTGGATACGGACTTAAAAGAGAATTAAAAGAGCTTCTAGGTTACATAAACACTTTAAGAAAAGAATACCCAAGCAAATTAAAAGAGAATAAAAAGAGCTTCTTGGCTACATGAACACTTTAAGAAAAAAATACCCGGGAAAAGAGTAATTGTCAGTTGAAAGTAGGGGGTTGAATTGCCAAAATTACAATCCTCTCTCTTTGTATGAGGCTTCAAATTTTAACAATTCCTCTTCCCTTTCATTTCGTCGATGATTCAAACTAGAGGGTAAGGGCCAACATTTCTCAATTGAATAACCAAAGGTTTACCCATGGTTCCCAAGGTCTTTCCAGATACTCACTACCACTAAAACCGTTGGTATTCCAAAGGAGGATGGCAATAAGACAAGGGCTATCTTGAGAAGTCCCACCAAGATAATAACTCCGTATCCCCCTTTGGATCATCAAGAGGTCCAAGATTTGGTAAGGCATGATGAGATTATGCTAAATGAATAAGCTCGTAACCCTTGAGGTGTCACACCGCTGCGTTGCACTATGGGTCCTCGTCCCTCCTCTCACCTCACCTCACTTCACTCACACACACTCACTACTAGTATGCATTAGGGAGAGAGATTAGCAAGAGCAAGACTCAATTGTACAACAGGAGAGTATGTTGTATTATGAGAGAAATTCACTTATATACATGGCCATAAGTGTTCACACTCATTTAAACTATGGTTGACCGGGCAACAGGAGAGTATGTTGTATTATGAGAGAAATTCACTTATATACATGGCCATAAGTGTTCACACTCATTTAAACTATGGTTGACCGGGCACTTTAGGCTCATAAGAGGCCTAATGCTATTACAATGACTACTCTCATAATATATCCATGAAGCACATCACTTAGGACTTCATCCTAACTTGCTACCACACACTCTTGAAGCAGGAATCTCCATAAATACTCCGTCATACCATTAGGGGCGCCCGTCCAAGTTGTAGCTTTGGACACTATTGCTTCATATCTTAAATGTATGACCCTTGGTGTATCTACCGTGACTCCTTGATGTAAGATAATGGTGGTAGCTCTTGTTAATCCTAGAATTGGATTAACATCCCCCCTTCTTGATGGCGATCACGTCCTCGCTCGTGATTGCGTTGAAGACCTTTATGCGGGGAGAATGAATAAGCTTTGTCGATGGCTTTGATGTTGAATGACGTTCAATGGTCTTTGTTCCTCCAGAGGAAATAAGAAAAGCTAGTTAATGAATAAAGAGGTTAGTGGAATGTTAATAATGGGAGAGAAGATCATCAGAACGAGATGGTGATTCTTAGTTCCTCATTTGTTTCATTGAAATGACATTCATCCTTTGAAGTAATTGGCTTGTGATGATGTCCCTTTGTGTGGCAGGATTCTTGTCAAATGTTGTTAAGTAGGACCTGATCCTGTCTTCTTTTGTTTATGTGCTTTTTATGTTTTTATGTAAGTGCTCTAATGAAGTAGGTTTACATGAAGTAAAAGAATTGAGTCATATAGACTCTTATTGAACTGCTATGTGTTGAAGTAGCCACTTGTTGGTGAGGATTGAAAGAATTACGTTGACTTGTGAGGCTAATATAGAGATCTTCAAAGGGATTGAAAATCATTGAGTTGTGAAGATTGTGGCGTCGTTTGGAGAGGTTTGTAACGTGAAGGGAAATCCCGGCGATGGGTTATACCATTGACTAGGCTTTCACCCACCATGGCCCTCCCATCTAGAGATGTACCTGAAAGATTATGAGGATTAAGAGAGTCACGTCAATGACATAAGAGAATACTCTATTGTGGAGGCTTTCCTTATTGATTTGAAAGGGAGAGGGGGGCTCCTTTTATAGATGGAGAATCACCCTTGCTCACTTTGTTATAAATTACAAAAATAGAAATCTTCATCCCTTCCGTGACATAAGGCCAGTTGTCACTATCAATTATCCTTCTTGGCTACTTTTGACGACATGTGTCTTGGGGATAAGATCTAATCCCACTTTGAGCCCATATAAAGGCCCCTCATGTGTACACATATTAAAAGTCTCCTTAGTCTACATAGGACTACCAGAAGGATTCTCATCTATTATGCATCCTTTCACACTCCTCCACATGCTCTCTACATGCCATCCACAAGCTTGGCATGTGCTTGCCATCTTATGTTAATAGAGTTATCAAGACATATAGGCATAAGGGCCACTTTTATTTCTGCATCACTAGACTAAACAACCATACGAAAGTATTTGTAGAGCATACTTGTGGTTTTACATAATATTAAAAGGTAGAAGCCAATTAAAAACCCTTAGGAAATTAAAAGGTAGGTAGCCAATTAAAAACCATTAGGAAATACATAATATTAAAAGGTAGAAGCCATGACTGCATTCCATTAACGAGTGCCACAATCTTCTTGAATAAGCTTCCAATTTATTGTTATTACAAAACCACGAAGATATATACAAAAGTTAAAAATTAAAAATATTAAATTTTGTTGTCACACTACACCTTCATCATGGTGAATGGTGGTGATCACCTATTTAGTTAATCATTAAGTGTGAATGTTGCTATGTAAAAAAGAAACATGACTTATTAAAACCATACATTACTATTGCAAATCTTAGCATGTGGTGCACTAAATAGTAGATGATTCATTCTCGTTATTGACTTGAAGAAAAAAATGCGATGCTCTAGCTCAACAAAGCACTAGCTGGCTAATGATTTGTTCTCATTGTTGGCTACAAAGAAAGCAAGTTTTTTTAATAAATGACATAGAATTGATGCAAACTAAAGTGTGCATAACGATATCATGTTGACAATTTATTCTCAGTGTTGCTATGAAGAAAGATGACTTTATGAAATAACATAAGATTACAATAAGAAAAGTTAATTTAGGTTGCTTATGAATACATAGATAAGGATGCTATTTGAAGCTTGATAAATTTTGGTGATAAGATTCAAAAGCGTTGTTGATGTAGATTCTAAAATGTAAAGAGGCACCATTGGGTTTGGGGCACTGGTGCTTCTCATGGCCAAAAAAGCAATTGGTCCAATTCGAAAAACTATTTTTACCAAGCTTTATATCAATCCTTTTCACCATGGATTCAAGAGAAAAAATATAATTTTGAATAAGTAGTTTTTTAACACGTTATCCTTATCATTAATAAATCTTAAAAATTTTGAGGAGGTATTTTTCCTACTCTCATCAATTTGAGAAGGGTGTTTTGAAAATTGAGCAAGTACTAGGCAACATTGAACCTATATTTTGACAATGACCAATGCCACAAAAGTTGGGGGTAGCATTAGGTCCTGGACAAGACCAAAAAACTCATCAAGAGACGGGCAACATTTCTCGTACAACTTTGTATGACAATTTTGACATGTTTTTGGTGGGCATGTAACGGGTATCAAGTTCTTAAAAAATTAGCTCAGTCCCCCAAAGCCTCAAGTAGATAGAGGAAAAGAGAGTCCTCGCACAATTGACAATTGGGTTACTTACTAAAATCAGAAGATTTCTTCATTCTAAAAAGAATGCCAATTTAAAACCTCAAGAGAAAGATAACATTCTTACTAAATTAATTGTATTTTTTTCCTCAAGGGGAGTTTTGTTTGCAAGTAGTAAAATGTGTGGGTAGGAATAGGACTACATAGGTATTAAAGCAATCGTGATAGGGGGATAGGCTTAGGCCTTGGAAGTTGGAAAGGTACTCGCTGTGGATAGGGTGATAGGCTTGGGCCTTGGAAGTTGGAGGGGTATTGGATGGAAGCTTGTCAATTAAAAGTGGGGCATTTTTTGGAGTGATGTGACAAGAAGTGTTAAAGTTCTACCAATGGCCACTTGATTGTTGGCAATGGAAGACATCCGTTGGCGTCAGCATCCAATTTTGCCAACCAAGTCCTTTGTCGCCGTCAGCATCTGCTTTTGCCACCCTTGGTTGGTGCCTGCCGTACTTTTGCCACCCTTGGTTGGTGCCTGCCGTACTTTTGCCACCCTCGATTTGCCGAGGGGGGTGCCAAGATGTGTTTGTATATTTTTGGCATCTCATATACATACATACATATATACATACACACACACACATATATATACACACACATACATCTCATATATATATATATATATACATATATATACATATATATACATATATATATATATATATATACATACACATACATACATATATATATAGATATATATATATATATATATATATATATATATATGTATGCATGTATGTATGTATATATACATACACATTTTTGGCATCTTATATATACACACACATATATATACACACATATATATCTTAGATAATCATTAGGAATTTATAATTAGATAATTTCGTGAATATTTTCTGTCCAACTTTCCAGAGTCTGCGGGGCGCCGTTTCTTTTTGGCTCCCTTTTCAGTTTGCTAGCTAAGCAAGCTTCGTCGTCTTCTTCTACTTAGACACCTAGACTCTAGAAATTCCTCCAAAAAGCTGCTTCTTCATCAATACAACGAAAATACACAACCTCTTGCCCTTGCTTCTGTGTCTTCTCCCGAGTCGCGAGCTGCTGTAGCACCAACCTTCTTCTTCATAATTATACTTTAGCATAATCTATGCGTTTAGCCATCAAACTGCTCACTGATTATTGATGTAACCTAAACATTTTCCACAATGCATCTTGAGCGAGCGCATTTGTGGATTGATTACCACACTGATTTCTACCACATCTGTGATGATCTTCCGTGTTGCAGGCCTGCTGCAGCAAGAAGGTGCAATAGGAAGTCTCCAATCCAATCACCCCGAGAGCATGATAGATTAGTGGGCTATACCAGTAAAAGTCCTAGATTCAATACAGAAGAGCTTTGCTACTGTACAGAGGAGTTGGGCTCCGAAAGCTCCTCATGCATTGCAGGAGATTCTACGCTAAGCCATGAGTATGATTCATTAATCAGGTTTAGTAGTACGTCACCAATGCATGTGTTCAAGGTGGATAATCCAGCTGCAGGAGAGAAGGTTAATCACGTTGGGTTAGGAGAGAGCGATGGAAGTGTGTCATGCAGTCGTGCAGTGGGCGGCGGACAGCAGCAGCAGCAGCAGCAGCATGCCAGAACCTTCCCCCCGCCCATCTCATCACTTCTGTGCGACCGGCCTCTCATGAGGTCCTTCAAATCCAATGGTCGGTTTGTGCTTAAGAGGGTGGACAACGCATCACGAGGCATATTCCTTGCTACAAGAAAGGGTGGCCGCCTACAGTTGGACTTAATATCACCTCTGATGGATTCTGAACCCCATTCATTTCCTGCAAGTTCATCATTTGTCGCTACAAATACTGTAGCGCATGAAGATTTAATTTTACATGAGATTAAGGTAAGACAGGGAAAGGAGATGGCCTCTAATACCTTGCTTAATCCCCCCACTACCTCATTAAAGTGGGAGTTTAGCACGGCAAGAGAGGGTACCTCTGGTTACACGAATTTGTATTCACCCAACAAGCTGCAAGGATGGGTTATGTCCATGTCAAAGGGCACTACCTCGTCAGTAGATGAGCCCAAAGCTCTTACAGCATCCTTGCAATCCCGAAATTTCAAAGGATGGACAGGTATGAAAGCAGGCGCAGGTCAGCAGGCACAGCATGTGTATGCTGTTTTGGGAATTTTCCCATTGGAGGTGGGCATCATCATCCTTGAATATGGGCAGTCGAAAGCTGAGATTGAGTGGTGTCTACTGTTTAACAAGCATTGGGCTTCAATATGGTAGGAAAAGAAGTGGCCTTAATCAAGTTCTCACACGTGTGTGTAGGATTAAGGAGGTTCCAAGGTAGAACCTGTTTGCTTCTCAAGATTGCAAAGCTCAGAATCACAGAGATGGAGGGGTGTGCTCTTAAGAACTCTTTATATTTCTTTGGTTTCTTATCGTTATATTTGCCTCACAGCCATTGATGGCTCTCTAATTACAGCACCAATGGATTTGCAGTATAGTCTTCGTGAGCTCGCCTCACTCGCTAATTTTTTTTTCCAACGTTAGAGGTTCGGCCCAATATAAAATGCCCCACGTCTGGAAGCACGCATTTTGGGATGATAAGAAGAGTGACCCCTTTTTGATCACAACGGTTGCCCTTTTCACTTTTTGTTTTTTGGCCTACCTTTTCTAAGGCGTGTTCATACACCACCTTTTCTAAGGCGTGTTCATACACCACCCCGGCCAAACAAGAGTAGGGCCGCTCCCCCCTCGACTCAACCCCCCCTCCCCGCGCGGGTTTATCCCAGCGGTAGCACCCTTGTCTCCCAAAAGGGAGGTACATGGTTGGAATCTATCCACCACTTAAGAGCCCCCTGCTGGGGTTTATCCCAACGGTAGCACCCTTGTCGCCCAAAAGGGAGTTACATGGTTCGAATCTATCCACCACTCTCATAGTGGAAAGTGCTGGCATCTAATTTTAGTATTCTCTTTCAAATTAAAAAAAGAAAAAAGGATGATGGTAAGAGGCCCGCCCCAAGATGACTTTACTAGGGTAGTAAACTATGGTGCATCACAAGGCACTCATTAATTAAAACTCAATCCTTTTCGGTATTTCTCTTCCTCATTTTTCAAGAGTTGTTATTCTAGTTTAGGGGCTTTTTCCAACACGGCCTAGTAAACTAGGCCATGCAATTTTGGAGGGCAGATAATGAGGGACATGTATTCCCATTAGCAAATGCTTGGATCAAGTAGACGTGTGTGGCCAAGTTTTCTAAGAGAATTGTTAGGTCACTTTTGGCACAATTACGATCTTCCTTGGCCAAGTTATTTGTTGGCATCATTTATCTCAGCACAATATCATAGGAAGCCCACCTTAACACCATAGGTTTTTGATGTGTGAATGCCCTTAGTATCTCTTTGGATTCCAGATTTCTAAGAAGAAAATATTAGCTAATTTTCAAATTTGCTATCTGTCGAAATTAGTCCCTTTTTTAATCTACGTGGTTATCCCTAGTATCACTTCGGACTCTAGTTTTGCTAAGAAGGAAATATTAGCTAATTTAAAAGATTGCCATGTGTCACGTTGGTCCCTTTTTTTAGCTACATCATCAAAAATTTTGTTGTTCCCACAAACTATTGTTAGCATCATGCAACTTGGTTATTCAAGTTTTTAAAGGAATTGGTAGGTGTGTTGGATTTGGTACAATTATCATTTAGAATGGTTATGTTAAATGACATTTTTTCAGAGCTTCTTAGCTTGCTTAAGTGGGCATAAATGGAGTCTTCAACACCCTCTTAGTATCAATCCTCCAGAAATATAAATTCTAATTTGGCTAAGTCACAGTTGCAAATAGAAATGATAAAACTTATAAAGTTGCACTATGTCTTCATTAAAGGGTCCATTGTATTATTTTACTTTATTACAAATTTTTGAAGGTGAAATGCGGTCTAACTTCCTACAACATTGTCCCACTATGTCCATGTCGTATTTTGATTAAGCAAGATAATAGATTCAAAGAAGGACTCAATTTTATTAGGTACATGTTTTTCTTGCTCACAAGGAGCAGCATGCTAGATCCACATTTTACTTCATGATCGTAAAACCTCTCAATTACCGAAATCCCCACAATTAGTGAATGTGACTAAGGAATCTATCCTTCTTCTTCAAGATTCTTCTTTAACCTTTTACAACTCCACCAACCCCATCAACCTTTGGATAATCAACATTTGATTAATCATAATTAACCTTTGATAGAGGCCCTGTAGACCTTTACAACTGCACCAACTCCATCAACCTTTGATAATCAACATTTGATTAATCATACCACACAATTAACTTGCAAGAAGCAAGGAGGGAGAATAGATGTGTGCTTGTTTACTTGAAGCACGACAAGGGTGGATTGCACCAAGAAAAGCTATGGAAGCTTGTAATTGTATTAGTGTAAAAGTATCATGATTATGGAATGATTAGTGAATGGCCAATACTGGCTTATATAGCAGACATTGGGTTCACACTACATTAATATGTGCCCATGCCCCATGCCAAAGCCACATTCACTTCTACATCTTATTGTCCTTGGGCCATGGCCCATGTACAATATACAAACAATATTTGGCCCATGACCATTAACCCACAAGGCCATGCCCCCTTTATTTCATTACAAACCATCCCCACACAAGTATGTTTTGTCCTCGAAACATGCATCATGTCGAAGAATCAAAATATCTCTACATGAGTGAGGCATCAATGAAGGCCATCAATCTGTAAAATCTGTCGAAGAGAGCTTGCATGAGCAATAAGATCATCCCACATCCAACAAATGCTCTCCAAAACCTTATCCAAGTATGCCCATAGGTATCACATACTCCCCGTGTGTTACTTGCATGATATCCACATCTCTTTGACCATCAAATAGGCCACATAACAATAAATTATAGAAAATTCCAGCAATCAAATTCACTGTTGTAAGCCTCAATGTACTCCTTTAGATGCTTCCAATAAATGCTCAAACCCCTGTAGTATAGTTGCGGGCTGCCAAGTAGCTTCATCTTGGGGTAATCCCTTCCACTTGATTAGATATTCACACAAGGTTCAGTTGCGAAGTACCTTTTCTGTCATGCTCAACACCTTCTCGTCGGGAATGTACTCCACCAATCCATGCTCATGCTCAATGTAGTATAGTTGCGGGCTGCCAAGTAGCTTCATCTTGGGGTAATCCCTTCCACTTGATTAGATATTCACACAAGGTTCGGTTGCGAAGTACCTTTTCTGTCATGCTCAACACCTTCTCGTCTCGGGAATGTACTCCACCAATCCATCTTCACTCATGGGAGGGAGTTCATCCAACACTTGTACTTCCGGACCAACATATGCCTTCAAATGTGACACATGGAAGACATCATGAATCTTTGTTGTGGTTGGAAGTAGCAATTGATAGGCCACTTCTCCAACTCTCCTTATCACCTTGTAAGGCCCATAAAAGCGATGTGCAAGCTTTGTATGTGTGTTGCCCTTAAGAGAACCATACCAAGTCTTGGGAATCCTCAAGAAGACATAATCCCCTTCTTTGAACTCCAATGGTCTCCGATGTGCATCTTCAAAGTGCTTTATCTTCTCTTGAGACTTCTTGATGTTCTCCTTGCATGTTTGCAAAAGAACTTGCATTCTTTCCACCTTATCCTTGCATTGGGATTCACATCATCATTCTTGAATGCTACAATTGGCACATGCACCTTGTAACCATACATAGCCTCAAAAGGTGACATTCCAATACTCACATGGTATGTGCTATTGTAGGAAAACTCTGCCAAATGCAACCATTCATGCCATGCATGTTGTGTCTCATAGCAATAGTGCCTCAAGTAAGTCTCAAGCCACTTGTTCACCCTTTCGGCGGTTTGACCATCGGTCTTCGGGTGATAGGCCGTACTTGGGGTCAATTGGGTGCCCATGATCTCAAACAATGTACGCCAAAATTTGCCCATGAACTTGACATCTCGGTCACTCACAATTTGTTGTGGCATGTACCATGTATGCGACACACATTCTCCACCATGAATTGATGTGCAACCATAGATGCTGAAAACTTCACTTTTATTGGCACAAAATGAGCAGCTTTTGTCAATCGATCAACCACTACATAAATAATGTCCCACCCCTTCTTAGTGATAGGAAGTCCGGTAATAAAATCCTTAGCAATGTGTATCCATTTGCCTTCCGAAATAGGTAAGGGCTGTAGTAAACCACCTGGATTTTGTGTGGGATCTTTGCTGAGTTGACATGGCATACATTTGGAGACAAACTCCTTCAGATCCCTCCAAAAAAAGCTCTTTCTAATGGCATCATAGGTCTTAAACAAACCCAAATGTCCCGCCATGGGAGAAGAATGCATCTCAATCATCACTTTTTGCTTGAAAGCCCAATGTGGCACAAGATACATCTTCTCTTTGTAGTAAAGGAGTCCATTTTGCAATCGAAAATGAGGCAATTCATCACATGTACCATGCTGTAATTTTTGCATCATATGTGTGGCCTCTTCGTCTAACATGTACTCCTCTTGGATATCATCAATCTAATCCTTGTGAACCTCCGTGATGGCAAATAATGTGCATGCCCACATTCTAGAGAGTGAATCCGCCACCACATTAACAAAGCTTGTCATTGCTATTACCACCGGGGTCAAACGGAAATTCCCCATCCGGTGTAGTGTCAAGTTCATCATCACATTCAATACATTCTTTCGAAGCTTCCAACTCTTTCTCTTCGTCTTCATCCACCTCTTTGGAAGAGATCGTGTTAATAGTGACATTGCATGCCTCTTGCAAGACTTGGCATGCTCCTTACTCCACTTTTCTCCACATTTGAAGCATAAGTTTTTACTTCTCATCTCATTCAAACTATCCTCCCTCATAAATTTGTTTTCATTCACACCACTAGGAGGTTTCCCGTCTCCAAAAGAAGGCCTATTTGAAGCATTTCCAACCTGTAATTTGTCTTGCCACTACTACCACCATACACGTACCACCATACACGGTAGGAAACTTGAGGACATTTGAAGTAGTGTTGGCATCCTGAGGTTGCTTTGTAGTAGAAGAATTTGAGCCAAAATCTGGCCGCCCATAGCTACGACTTGCCGAAGAATGAGTGTACTTCTCCTCATAGATCTTGGCTAACATCATAGCTTCTTTTGAGTGTGCGTGGCCTTTGAGCTTTGACATCGGCCTTTGAGCTTTGACATCGGCTCCAATGTTGCTCCGCAACCCCTTGATGTACTTTACCACCTTGAAATCTTCTCCGAAGCCATTGACATGAAGAATGAGCTTGAGGAATTTGTGAGTGTAATCCTTAACACTTGATCCTCGTTTGTTCCAAATTATCCCACTCACAAACCAACTTGTCCCTATGCAACCTGGAAGTGAATGCGCCTCTCATATCATCCTTGAAAGCATCCCATGTCGTTATCTCATAGTGTTGAGATTGTAGATGCCTCCACTATGCATGAGCATATCCTTCCAAATGCAAAGTGGCATAATAGACCTTGGCCCTCTCGCTTCGTGGGTTCATCTCAAAATAGAGATCCATTTTGTTGACCCACTCTTCAAACTCTTCATTAGAAGTGGCCTCGCCACTGAACTTGGCAAACGCGATCTTATCCTTAATGCCCTTGAACTTATCATGATCTTCATGAGCATGTCTATCCACATGAGTACCTCGATCCACGAATGAGTGTCGATCTCTACGAACCATGTGATCCCCATGCATCTCATCATCCATCATCCATTCAAAGCGGTCTTTATTCTCCACATATCTTGATCCAACTACATGGTAATCATGGGCGTGACTTGCGGTATGTGCATGCATCCGAGAAGATTGCCCCGTATGTCCTTTCCCTTTTGCATCACTTGGTGTAGAACCATACATGGTGTTATGCATTACCCCAAAAGAAGAGTGCATGCTTGGGTTGGTCTTCTCTTTGTCCATCCACATCATACCATCCATCTCCCCAAACACAATGCCTTTGCTTGATCTTGAAGCATCCATGAAATTGGGGTGATGAGAGGGGCCACCAACATCATGTATCCATTCCCCATGAGTTTGTTGTCTTGCTTGCACAATACTACCCTTGACCTCACTTTTGATGCCATCCCGGAGACCCTTCATCTCTTCAATCATTGGTTCATCATTGATTTCATCATGCCTCTCATCATCATCATCATTTGGCTTATATCAAAAGGCATAGAAGGCATTGCATTGGTATTAATTGGAATAAAGTATCTCGTACATACTCATGTGTGGGGGGAAATAGGCCATACACATATCTAAATAATGATAATAATAGAGAATTACCAAATAATTTTATATTCCAAATTGCAAGGAAGCAAGTAAGTCAACCCATTTACTGTTTTAGACTAAACATTTTTCTCATACATACATGCTAAAACATTTTGCTAATACATACGTTCTTAAATGTGATATGTTGCTTTAAATAGGTATCAAAAAGATAGGAGAAACATTTACAATGCAAAACTTTACCAAATTTCTCTATAATTTTAAGGTATATTACATATTTTGTGTATTTTCTACTCAATACATAAATTACACACTTTGACTTCTTTTGTTTGGGTTCTCCCTTAGACACTTTTTAATTTATTTTTGAGTTCCACCTCCATATCTAATGGATCCTTGGTGCATTTTCTAGTCATATATGCTATTGTGAGAAATATGCATAAATTTTATTTCAATTATCTTAGTAAACGTATGCTTTGTAACATTTAATCAACACAACTTTATACATTTTCTTTGTAAAAGAAGTATATTTGTGCTGCTAGACCTTTTCTTGGAGAATGAAAGCTTGCATGAGAGATGGCAATCTACAAGAATAACGGTAGGATGACTAGTTTTTAGTATATAGTCCTTTAGCTCTAGAATATCGTGCATAAAATTAACTATAGCATTGATTTCAATAGGCAAAAGAGCAAATGGATATGTTTTTGTGTGGATAGAGGATGATTTTTCATGCAAACTACCTACTTTTCTCTTCTAGCACCATATATTAATGTAAGTCTATAAATGTTTTCCCATAAAGAAACAAGGAAATGGAAAGTATCCCATTTGTATTAATAGTTTTATTTCTACATTATAGTTAAAAAGATAATATTAGATAATTTGGAAAAAATCTCACACTTTGGGAATCAACTTTTCAATATATTTTTTGCCATATCTTGAGCATATTAAGTCCAAATTTGTCGGTTTAGATTCTACTCTTAAATAGCTTTCCAAAACGATATGTCACATGAGGGGGTTTTGAAAAAATCTTAGATAGGTTCAGCTTGATCCCATTTTTAAAATGGGAATGGGATTTTTTCCAAAATATCTAATATGGTGTTAAAAGGAGATTACAATTGAACAAATAAATTTATTTCGTTCTAAATTCATCTTGGAACCGGTGTGAATTTAATGTAGAATTGAGAAAAACTGTATATCTTCTTTCTAGGTCCAAGACTGTTAAACTCTACTAGCTTTTGTTAAGATAAAATATTGGTTAAATATATATATTTGTACACAAATAACAATTAAACATGTACTAAATCAATCTAAACAACACCTATGCCTGGTGGTAGTAGGGAAAGAAAATAATAGAACTAACTTCAAAGTCAAAGTAAGTAAACCATGTCTTCAGTTCAATATCAATGTGTGCAGATGACCTATGCAAAGGGGATATTAAAGGATCTAAAATATATACACACATTGGATCATCTTCTTTCATCTTGGACTTAAACAAGCTACAAACATAACAAAAACAAGGTCAGCATAATTTCCAAATCAAAGATGGTACACAAATAAAAGTGTCACTATAGTAAGAGCTAGCTAGAGAACATACCTCAAAGATGCCAAGATTATAGTGTTAGTAGCTTCTACATGCACCATTTTTTTACTTTTTAATGTCATCTCTTTTGAATCTAAAAGATGAAGTGCCTAACACATCAACTACTTTGATGTTGGATAGAACACTAAGTCTCTACAACTTGGTCCTTATATTGACCTAATTGTAAATTCTTGGGCATTTTGCTCAACAGTAGCAACATCCTTCTCTTACTCCCTCTTTTGTTCCTGTTCCTTGTTCTTTTGATGTTCCACAACATGAGCATAAAGCCTTGTATCTCTATCATGTGTGACTTCTATGACTTCGACTACTTCATCTCTAGGCTTTCTTACAAGAGGAACAACTAGGATGACTCGTGCTTGATAGATGTGCTTCCTCTTCTTTTGTTTATCTTTCCAAGTGGTTTATGGTTTGACAAGAATCTTCTTGATTTAACCCCACCAATGCTTACCTTAGAAGGCACTTGATTATTAGTAGTAGATGGTTTTTTTGTGTCAAATTGTAATTTTGACTTTCCCTCCATGCAAAGGGATGCTTGAAAGCACATCCTCAAGTGCTTTAATAGCCCGTATTCTTTTTACTTTTTGGATGACATCTTCTAACAAAATCCAATATACAAGCGGATAAGCTTCTCAACTATCCTGCAAAGGGCATGAAGAGTAAACACATGTACTCTTTCCCTCCATGCAAAGGGATGTTTGAAAGCACATCCTCAAGTGCTTTAATAGCCCCTTTACTTTTTACTTTGGGTGACATCTTCTAAGAAATCCAATATACAAGTGGACAATCTTCTCAACTATCCTACATGAACATGTACTCTTTCCAAAGGAATGGGAATCACTACCTTAAACTCATGATCCACTTTGTCTCTATTTAGTTTCTGTTTTTAAAATTTGTTCCAATAACCTTTGTACTTTCTAGATAGTAAATACCAGTGGTGAATTTCTATTAGCACCTTTTGCTATGTTTAGCATATATTTCAAAGTTTTAAGGTCACCTTCCATGTTCCATTCAACACAATAGTCTCCCATACCATCTACATGCAGGAATATTTGTATGGTTGAAAATCCAATTCAAAGTTTCATGATCCTCTGATTTGACTTCCATAACAAAAACCAACAATTTACTTAGAAACAATCATTGATGCAATAAACTTAAAAAACTTAGAAATGTTACCTCAAACGAACCAAGCCACCAAATGTTGTTTTGGATTGAACAATGAAGTAACATGGATCAGAGCTCGGCGGGTTCACCTCAAAAAATGTTAGTGTACCACGTGAGTTCAACAAGAGGGGTTTTCTAATTAGATACATTAAGAAAAATTAACACGATTACATTAAGTTGTTACACTCCAATGAGCATGGCACATCAGTTGCATAAACCATTTGTTTCACTTCGGCTATGTGCAGTTGTAAAGCATAGTCCACTTGTTTCACTTGACCACAATACAATTGTCAAGCATGGCACTACTTGTTGCACTTTAACAACATACACCCGTACCTATGCCAATACCACTAGGTAATTTTAGTCTTTAATGTGGAGTCACCCACGATACCAATTCACTAGCATGGCACACTAGTGTCCGGGCGTCCCTGTACAACTAAAAGATAGACATTATGTAACATCCATCCTGCTTGGATAAGCAACTGACCTCAAATGCTTGTTTGCTTATGCAAGAAAAAGGAGATCAATTGTCATATACTATATAAATTTAAGTATGTTTCCTAACAAAAGACATTATATCAAGGAATTCTATGTGTTAAATTCTAGTGTCCCATACCACCAAACATTATCCCACACAGATGTAGAGATAAGTGTGCATCGGAATCCTTCACAGTGGATTAATCTCGTGTCCCATACCACAAGATTAATACATAGTGAAAATTTTCATAAAGTATAGTTCAAGATGGAAGGGCCAGTTCCTTCCAAGAAGTTCTACTTTTGATGCATAAAAACTCTACTTGAGTTTACCAAAAGTTATAAATAATCAAATGCAATAAATATGTTACCTCAAGAGTCTGAGTAGTCATCGTGGTATTCTTCTTATTCATCTTCATCGATCGTATTGAGTCCCAATGAAATAAACTTTGACTTCCGTGGACAATTTGATGATGCGATGTGTCCAATCTTGTTACACATGTAACACTTCTTGGAATCATGTTTATTAGCTTTTTGTGAATCATCTATCTTATTGTTATTACCAGTGTTATGGTCATTAAGAGATGTATCAAATGATTTTGGAGAGGTTTTAGGGTTCAAAGATGATGCCGAGGTTTGAGGAGTCATTGTTTTCTTAGAAAAATCAATTTTCTTTTCATAATTCAAAGCTAGAGAAATAGTTGAACTAAGAGAATGTGGTCGAAACATATTTACCTCAGATCGAATTGTAGATTTCAAGCCTATACAAACTTTCTTCTTTGATATTGGTGGTGCGAACCTTCTCGATTACCTGCATTTGTAATAAAGTTTGCCAAAACCTGTCCACATAAGTTGATATATTTTCTGTGTTAAGCTGTTTGAAGGTAGACCATCGTTGTCGAGTTTGAGCTTTGTATTGTGAAGGTAGGAAATGTTTCTTTAAGAGTTTTTGGAACTTTTTCCATGTTGAAGGTCTATGCTCACCTTGTTTGGTCACATTCCACCATAAGGCAACACTTTTGATCAAGTGATTACAAGCACATTTAATTTTATCCTTTTCTGAGAACTTCTCGCCAGAGAAATAGTCGTCTAGCTGGCTAATCCAAGCAATGAGAACTTGTGCATCCTTCTTGCCATCATAATTTTGGAAGGTGAATGTTTTCGGCTGATTCGTGAGTTCTTGTTAGAATTTTGAGCATGCAATGTAGCTTTAACAGTGTGTCTAACTTGATCACTTTCCTCCTCATCTGAGTCGAAAGAATCTGAAGCATCGCATTTACGTTTAATATGCTTAACTTGACGCTCTAATTTACATCGGAGTTCTCGTTCATTTAGCAATTTATTCTTGAAACGCTAGGATTTGTTCTTGAACCATGGGTGGAATGGGTAAAGCAGCTATTGCAATTTGATAATGCAAGTAAATGAAGACGGAATACTAGCTCTTGAATTTGTCGCCCCCAACAGTTGGCTAGATACTGTCCTCCAGAATTTTGCAAAAGTGAAGACTCCTTTGATGTCGTAAAATTAAACAACAAGAGGCTATAGGTTTTCTCGCTTCTAATTTTTGGTCATCACAGAAATGTACCCAAAAGAGAGAGCAAGAGAGAGAGAGAGAGAGAGAGAGAGAGAGAGAGAGAGAGAGAGAGAGAGAGAGAGAGAGAGAGAGAGAGAGAGAGAGAGAGAAATAGGTTGTATTGGAAAAAAAAAGTATATAAGATTTGTTGCAAGAGGGGGTCTATCCAAGCTTTAATTTTAAAGCTCTTTTACTAAAGCTTATAAGGCTAAAGAATGTGGCTTTAAGCTTCTTTTTTAAAAAATCTCATGCGCAATCCCTTTTCTCCAATAAAACATTTAGTAAGCTTTACTAGCTAAAGCTTATAAAGCTTTTATTTTGAGCTTACCAAATAATGCTTAATCTGCTTTGATTTTATGAAGTAATCCTTTCGTAGCTTTATCATTTAAGCTTAAGCGAATTATGGGCGCAAGGAGCAGGAGCGCAACTTTGATTGAGTTAGCACATGTCATACCATATAAGGAGCTTTGCCGTCTTATTTTTTTGAGTGATCTTTGCCAGCTTATTTGCTTGAGTGAGTATTTGTTTTTACAAGATAGCACTTAAGAATATAAAGCAGCCTTACCATCATGAGCTTAATGTCAAATAGGTATATATATATATATATATAATTTTTAAAGCTTATAAAGCTTTTATAAAGTGTAAGCTTACAAAGCTTTTAAGGGTCAAGAAGCGCAAATCGATGTCTAAAAATTTCTCCCCCCTCCCCCCTTGAATTCGCAGTGCGGGCCGCCAGCCGGGTATTCGTGGGGGAGAGAAAAAAAAAATCCCAAGGCTAAATCACTACTTGGCCGTGAGCTGGAGGAAGAACGATATAAAAATTTAGTTCTAAATTAATCAAAAGATTAATTTCAAAAATTTTTCCCACACAGCTTATTTCTCCATAAATTGATTATAGGAGATTTGTACATCGTCCATTATATGTTCCTTCCTCCCTCAACGGTTTATTAGAAAGCTAAGCAGGATTTGCTCTCAATTTTGGAATCCATCCATACAGACGGATCAAGATCAGAAAGAGGTCAAGAATTTAGCAAAACCTTTTTTCAATTTGAGAGTGGTTTAATGGTTTTCTAAGAATGGTTTACCACCTAGTTTTATCCTTTCGATAGATTGATGGAGACTTTTTTCAATTTGAGAGTGGTTTAATGGTTTTCTAAGAATGGTTTACCACCTAGTTTTATCCTTTAGGCAATAGATTGATGGAGATTGGTTACCAATGGTTAAAAAAAAGTCTACTTTCAACCATACATAAACATAAATTCGTAAATGTGTTTTCTCTTCAATTTAAATTCAAAAATTTTACCAAAATCACCTCTGTTTTTGTCTCTTTCACCTCTTTGTCCACAAGTTTTTGATCGCTTTCAAGAAGATTAAATTAAACCAAAGCTCTAATACCACTGTGATAACTAGACCCTTTAATCTTCTTGAAGAAATAATTAAAAACTCATAAAAATATATCAAAATTAAAACAAAGACTATGAATTGAATTGAAAATCAAATCACATAGCATAACATAAGACAAGAGAAAGAATAACATCACCATCATCACAAGATTGGGTGCAATCTCTCCCCCGACGTGTGTGGCTCCACTCCCACACGCAGTATTGAAATCACTCCCACACCCGATATTTAAATCATATCAATAAATTTAGCCCTTGGAGCCATAAATAGCATAGCTTTTCCAAAATTGGACTTTTTACAAAATTGAACCTTAGTCCAATGCTTTTAAAGCATTTCATAAAAAATAAACCTTACCCAATTAAAATTGCTAGTGGGCCTTGTTACATAAAATGACTATGTACACATTTACACCTATACATTAATCTCGTGCCCACTTGCATATTCCATTAAACTGAATCCTACATAAATTAAATTAAACATATTTTGTAAGATTATTAATTCATCAAAAATATGAATAAACATATACCTGTAACATATGTAATCAAGTTATTTTCTCCCAATGTTGAGAAACGTGGTGCCAAAGAGCATAAGGAAGAGATAGGGAGTGAGTTGAGTAAGACAAATGAGAGCAAAGTCTAGCAGGCATGAAGCCACATGAGCAAAGGGAATTTTCCCACATTGATGTACAAGCCCAAGGGTGTACCTCCTCATATAAAAGGGGGCCATTTCAAGTAATGAAATATATCACTTGCACTTATCTCAAGTCTCTTTATATATCCAAACTAATTCATCTTGGTGCTTGATTGTACTTGAGTGCATCTTAATTAGCACACCTCATTGTGAGTTTTCTTCATTTCTATCCACCTTAGATTAGTGTTGTGATTAGTGTAGGATTAGTTTATCATTAGGTAGATGTTTTGTCTTTACGAGAGCTTGATCCATGCTTATCAACACCTAATATAGCCCTTCTCCTTACAGTCATCATTGGCATCTTTCCTCATTGCTCCTTCTCCTTCTACAACTCTCCTTCCTTTATAATCCATTCGGTTTTCTCAATCTTTTGTATAATCCTTACATTCTAGAGAGACAGAATTTTGCGACACAGGAGGCTTTCCCTCAAATTTTACCCAAATTGTGGAGAGACAAAGAGCTAGGCACGGGGGGTTGTGCAAGCTACTATATAGGGAGAGAGAGAGAGAGAGAGAGAGAGAGAGAGAGAGAGAGAGAGAGAGAGAGAGAGAGAGAGAGAGAGAGAGAGAGAGAGAGAGCATGCAAGCTCCTTCACAGACATGGAAATAGTAATGGCTGCAATGAAGGGGGAAGAGAGAAAGAGGGAGAGAGAGCAACCTCTCTTTCATGCTACTATAAGAGAGGCACAAAGAAGGAGATACACATGAATGCATGTATACATGCTACTATAAGAGAGGCACAAAGAAGGAGATACACATGAACGCATGTATACATGCTACTTGGAGTTCTTACATGCTATGTGTGTAAGATCAAGATTTAAAAACAATTTTCTACTTGAAAGAAAACGCGCTAAAATCCTTGGCATTCTCATATTCTAAATTTTAATATCCTCTCAAGATTAATTCGATGTGCCAATTTTGAGCATTTGGAAAATCTATCCCTATGGGCATGAAACCAACAAAGGATGACTAGCCAATAACACATACTATGCTTTTTATCTGCAAGGAGGATGCAAGCTTAAATAGTGTTAGTGTAAAAAGCACTTCAAACATTTATGGGAAACAAGTTTCCATAACCCTCACAAAATAAACACCTTCTGAAAGCTCTCAAACTATAAATTTCACTCCCATCGTTATCTCACTTCATTGACAAGGACTTCATTTTAGGATCCCACATTTACCAAATTGTTGCTAATCAAAATTTCCAATGACATCTTAAACAATGTCAATCATCAACAAAGTCTTTACCATTAACCTTTCAAACATCAGCAATCTTAAGCTAGTTTCTTGTAACAAAATTCATGGGAGCAATAATTTTCCAGAAGACATAAATATTGAGTGCACTATTGCAACCATGGTTGCTCAAAATTAATAACATTCCTTACAAGAGTTTAGTGGCATTTAAGCTAAAGTGAACGTGTTTGACAAGAAGGCTAAAACCAAATATTGGAATATGTACAAGATGTCAACAGCAAGGTGGTGGAGTGCTATACGCCTCCTTGTACTTGAGGATGTGATGGTAAAAAATTGGTGAGAGTGGAACTCTTGGTGTATTGTGTGCATGTGTAAAGGTCTAAAGGGCCTCTATCAAAAGTTAAGTAATGAAATGAGGGTGCCATGGTCTTGTGGGTTAATGGCCATGGGCCAAATATTGTTCGTATATTGTACATGGGCCATGGCCCAAGGACAATAAGATGTAAAAGTGAATGTGGCTTTGGCATGGGGCATGGGCACGGGCACATATTAATGTAGTGTGAACCCAATGTCTACTATATAAGCCAATATTGGCCATTCACTAATCATTCCATAATCATGATACTTTTACACTAATACAATTACAAGCTTCCATAGCTTTTCTTGGTGCAATCCACCCTTGTTGTGCTTCAAGTAAACAAGCACACATCTATTCTCCCTCCTTGCCTCTTGCAATGGTATCAGAGCTCTTGTTTTGATCCTTTACATCATCCAATTTTTCTAATCTTCATGAGTTTTTTGAAATTTTATCTTAATCCTCCTAATTTCTACTTAATCTTGCCTAATCTAGTCTAATCTCACAAGATTGGTTGGATTTGGTTAGGACTTGGTTGAAATTTGTGGAAAACTAGTCCAATTTTGACCAATCGGGACTAATTTTTGGGCTATTTGGGGCGATTGGACCAAAATTGGGAGAAATTTGAATTAATCATTATGCTAATCTCTATGTTAATCATGTTTATCATTTTATGCATAGCCATTACTCCTCACTCATGCCCCGTTTTGCTTCAATTCTTGAGGGTTTTTGTAGAGCTTGATGAGAGGAATAGGATGAGTACCTTCTAAAATTTTATGTGGTCTTCTTCCCTCTTCAATTCTTCCCGTTTTTGGCCACTTGTATGCCGTGTTTTTTTTACCACGTTTAAGGGCGATTTCAGTTGCATGGCTATTGTGGATCGTTGCTTGCTTAGGCGAATTTATATGCATGTGTTTTTGTTGTGAATCACAGCCGGCGATTTTGACTGCCGTTTGAGGGATGCTTCAGGCGACTTCATCTCCATCAAGCATGGCTAAGCTTAGCCTAAGCTTATCTTAGGCTTAAGCTTACAGCCGAATCTATAAATGGCAATTTCATATTGGGTGTGTACGTGGTATGCCTACCTTAACTTTTGCATGAATCGATAGCTAGGGGGCCTGGGAACTCTTTTCCTTGGTATCCAAGCAAAACACAACCAAATCTTTATAAAGGAATCCCACTAATATAGTGTCGGCTAACCCATGGGCTGGATCGGAGGATTCTTGTGAAATAATTAAGATGCGATTAGTTACGTTAGTTAGATTAAGTCCTGAGAAGACCTTGTTCCATGGAAGGAATCAGTGGCTATGCCTCATTAAAGATTTGCAACTGCCTTCAATGCACAGACACGAGTGCATATGGCTGTCATTTTCTCTAGCGCACAGGTGCAGCCATGTCAATGCTTATGAGCAACCTATTTCCAGCCATTATTAGCCATTGTCTAGGCTAATTTTAGCACAAGATTGAAAATGGAGCAGTAGCTGCAGTGAGCCATGGACTCTTTACTTGACAAGCTACAACCTTCTTACAAGCATTGAATGTGGTTTGGTAAGTTTCAATGACTTCAATGTTTACATTTTCATGTCTACAAGAGTTTACCACTACAATGTGAATATGATGCTTCAAGCTTATCAAGATAATGTTAATGATGCTTGATGATCATCATTAAGTGGTGAGCAATAATGCTTCAAGGATTTTTACATTGCAATATAGCCTTCATGAAATTGAATGCACTAATTGATATGGAAGGCATGAAGCAAAGTGGGATTGACATATGATATGCTTACATGAATGCATTTTGATCAAATTTCGGCATAGGGTATGCCTCTTGAATGCCATTGGACATTCATGTGACACGTGAGTTGAGCCAATTGTGAGGGATGCCATTCTATGCTTGGGATTACACATACATTGCCTATTGATTTGATGCCATTGGATTTACTTGATTTGGTTGGCTTATGTGTTTGGATGGATGGAGACACATGAGTATTGATTGAGTGAAGCATGAGTTCATGCTCTTGATGTAATTGATATGAAATGGTTGGCATGAGTCATGCCACATATGTGTAAGATCTCCAACTCACTCATTTGATTCAAGCAAGCACACCCCACCTCACATTGTACCCACTTCATTTCATAGAGTCTATTATGTGGTGAGGGTACCTTGGGCATTGGTGGAGAGGCCCATGGAAGAGCATGGCTTGAATCTACCGTGTCGTGAGTGCCATGGTAAAACGGTACGGTGGAGGATTAGGTATCCGGTGGTGAAGACATGGCCCCAACTTGTGCCTAGATTCGGACTAGGTATGAGGGTGGGAAGAGCTTGGCCGAGAGATCGGCAAGCTTCGATGCACTACACTGATGGACACCATTGACATTCCATTGCATCCAAGTGGCAAGATCATTGGACATAAGCAACAAGAGGTTGATGGTTTTGATGCATGTGGGCAATGGGGCCCATTGATTGATCAACTTTGATCATTTCTTTATGCCATGAGATGGGAATAGATGCAATTGGTATTGGACAAAAGATGGGCAAGTAGATTAGATGATTTTGATTTGATTTGGAGATTGAGATTTGGAAGCAAAAACAGGGGAAATGCTGTAGAAATTTCCCACGAATACCCTCTTTTGGCTGAGGAGAAAATCTTGATTAAGTTCTTGGGGTTATATCATTTGCTGAGCCATTTATACCCTCTTATAGAGCCAATCAAGAGCTTTGTAACAAGCCGTAGCTACCCTGAATCGGACATCTCTAGGGTCACCAAATTAGGGTTTCTTAAAAATATGAAAACCCTAATCCATATTGCTAATCTTTTTACACCCTTTAGTAGCACTCATTCAAGCTATCAACTACCCAAATCCAATACCCGAGGTGATGCCAATTTAGGGTTTTGCCAGAAATCTATAAACCCTAATTTAGTCCTAGGGTATTTTGGATCTCATAGCCAGCCTTACACCTCTTCGTGGTACTCATTGAGGGCTTCGATTTGAACCAAAAAGTTTCGAATTCAGATAACCGGAGCCCAAGATAGAGCCAAATTAGTGTTTCAGCCTATACCTCTGCAAATCCCAAAACAGAGAATACTAGGGCACCTAGAACCTCAAGTTTCTCATCATAGGTGTCTAGTAGACTCCATGGCGGATCTATAGAGCCAAAGACCACTAGATTTGGACACCATTTACCTTATCTATGACCTCTTGCATTTTCAGCTGCCATGTCAAAAGGAAACTAAACAAGCAATCGCTTGTGCCTCAAGATTTGAAGGATCCGGACTACATGGCACATGTAGAGAATGTGAGGCAATGCAAAAGGCTGGATACAATATGGCCAATGAGGAACAACGGGCATGTCACGTACAAGGAGGTACACATTATGCCACAACTACTAGCAATGTTCAAGCGCATGTGGTGGATGCCAATGTCAATACCTAGCCTCCAAAAAAACAAAAAGATGCTTTTCTTGCATGAAACTCTCTTATCTTCAAAAATAGAGTGCCCATAAATTGAGGCTTGGGTTTAAAGCATATCATGCTTTACCAAATATTAAAGATAAAGTCTATGCTTGATAAACTATGGCTTTTTCAAAATAAATCAAAATGTGCACAAGCTAGCACATGTATATACAAAGCTTGTTTAGTGATGCAAAAAGTGTAGTTATAAAAAACTTACCTGACTCTGCCACAAGTTTGTTGTCCTCCCTTTATACTGTTACTCTCCTATAATTTACCATGTGAATCACATCAAACACTCCAACACCACAGGTTGCCATTCTAGATAGGTTGATGGATAAACATCTATGAAAGCAAAGTATAGTAATAAGAAACAATGTATTAAACATCAAAGTAAAGTTGAAATTACTCAATTGCTATCTTACTAAGTCATTAAAATTAGGGCCATGATAGAGTAGGTCTTCTAGCCTCTATTGAAGTCGAAGTTCTTTGTGTATGGAGACATGCTATACTAAAACTTCCTTGATCATCTTCTTGCTTTTACCTTGCATAAAGTCTTTCATATACTCTTTCCAACTTGAAATAAAGTCATTCTCATTATGTGTGGCTGCATTGTCTTTAATTTGTGCCTTTCTTGTAATAAAACCTGGCTTCCTTTGCAAATTATCAAAGGATTCCATTGGTTCTGCACATTCAATACGTTAACAACACAAATGGCTTGTACCTTTGTGGTGTTGAGATATCGAGCTCTAGTGAGGCGGTGGACACTGATGACCCGCCTGGGGGATAGGCCCCGCACTTACACCACTGGCATGGTTGGTGAGATCTTGGGTGATATGCGGCCAGTGGGATGACAGGCTGTGTGACAGCCACTCTAGAGACTGGCATAGTTATAGCGCCAGCTCATGTAGTCGGGTTCACACTATAGAGAACCCGTGTATGTATTTGGTTGAGTACCTTTCAAATTGTGAGTACTCTTATTCTCGTATATGGTGTGTTGAGTGTTGAGTAGAGAAGAAGAAGATTTTCAGCCTCTCACCTTGTGTGTTCTCTATTAGGGTTTTGTGAGTGTGTGTGTGTGCTTGCAAGAGCTCAAGCTCTCTTCCCCCCTGCATCTTTTCATGGTATCAGAGCCTGGTTCGTGCTAAGGGCTGAGCTGCAAGCAAGAGAACCACAGGAAGCGGTACGAGGGTAAGAGCTGCAACTACTCTTCCCTATTGTGTTGGTGACTACACCCTTGTCGGGAGCTCTACGGGAGGCACCGGCAAACGATCTCCGATTGAGGAGCTTTCTTCGCGGGAGTGAAGCTACAGGGCAACTATACAGTCCTTCGGACTAAAATTTTCGGGCCGAAAACGCGTTTCGGACGCGTCTGGACCTCCGTTTTTCAGAAAGCAGGCGATTTCGAGCACTGCGGGTAAGTCATCGATTCTCTGCAGAACTCTGTTTTAAGAACTGCAGGAAGAAGATTGACTGTGCAGACACTGTGGGTGCTGCAAAGAGGTCTACAGTTGCCATTGGGTGTATGTATGTGCATTGAAGTCACTGGTTGTGACATTTGAGAGTACTACAGTACCGCTGTGCAGAAAATACAGCATTTGTGCAGGAAAAACTAGAGTGCAGGTTCTGGTGAAATTGTGTGTTTGGCAAGATGTCAAATGATGGGATAACTCAGATTGTGGCTGAGAAGCTTGACAAGAATAACTTCCATGCTTGGAGGTTCAGGTTAACGAATTTCCTGATGGGAAAAGGTTATTGGGACTACATAGAAGGTGAGCATGAAGAGGCACCGGAGATACCGGATATAAATCCGACTGCTGCAGATGTGAAAGAGTTCAAAGACTGGAACCAAGGAGCCAGGAAAGTAATGTATTGGCTATCCATTAGTATACAGGACACCATGATTGGGCATATTCAGGATGCCAAGTCTCCCAAGGAGGCGTGGGACACCTTGGTAAAGCTGTATGAAACAAATACCAAGGCACGTAAGATACAGTTGAAGAATGAACTTCATACTGTGGAAAAAAAGAGCATGTCTGTGAATGACTATGCGTTGAAGATAAAGGGTATTGTGGAATCCCTTGCATCTATTGGTGTGTCAGTAGATGATGATGACAAGGTGGAAGTCTGTCTACGTGGTCTCGGGCCACAATACAAGGCGTTCAAGACGTCTATCCAGACTCGGGAAAACATTCCCAACTTTACAGATTTGGTGTCTATGCTGATTATCGAAGAGAAGAGCTTGGGTGAAGACCAACAGTCTTCACAAAGTAAAAACAGTTCAGAGCAACAGGCCTTCTACACGAGTTCAGGAAGAGGACGAGGTAGAGGAGGCCGTGGACGCGGTCAAGGAGGTGGCCGAACAGGTAATCAGAATTATGGTCAGCAGCAGCAGCAGCAGCAACAACAGTCCCAAAATCAACAACAACAACACGCAGGTGGAAGAGGCAAATTCAGAGGCAGGGGGAGCCAAAGAGGCCGTGGAAATTGGCAAAGGCAATACAATGATGCACGTGAATGCTACTATTGTGGTAAGCCAGGACATGTGCAGTCAGAATGTTATAAGAAGCAGGCTGACATGCGAAATGGGAAAGTGCAGCAAAACAACTATGCATCCTCAAGCAGAAATAATGAGGATAATGAAAGGTTGTTTGTTATGCAGCATGTTGTGAATGCCATGTCTGAAAATGTTGATGCAGCACAAAAAGATAATGTATGGTATGTGGATTCAGGCGCTTCGAACCACATGACGAGTCATGGAGAGTGGTTCAAGGAGATGAAAAACCCGGAAAGACCAGGTTTTGTGGAAACAGGGGATGACACTGCTCATCCAATTGCCCACGTTGGAGATGTGCCATTGTCTATGCAGGATGGCAAAGTGAAGTACCTTGCAGATGTACTTCATGTACCGAACATAACAAAGAATCTGGTTTCAGTTGGCCAGATGATTGAGCAGGGTTTGCAGGTTCGGTTTAACCCTGATGGGTGTTATGTTGAAGATTTCAAAGACAAGTGCAGGTTGGTTGCAAAAGGCAACAGAGTGGGCAGAATGTTTACGTTGGATGTAGACATGCCTGAAATGAGTGCTGCGATGTTTGCAAATGGTTCAGGAGTTGTTGCAGACACAGACATATGGCATAAAAGAATTGGACATGTAAATGTGCAGAGATTGAAGTCTATGCAGACAAAAGGAATTGTGACAGGGCTGCCAAAATTTAAAGTGGAAGGTATGCAGAAAATATGTGAAGCATGCCAATTTGGGAAGCAAACAAAGCATGTGTTTCCACGTAACAGATATGTGAGCAGAAATGCACTAGATGTTGTGCATTCAGATGTATGGGGTCCTACGAAGACCATATCTATGGGAGGCTGCAGGTACTATGTCACTTTCATTGATGACCACACGAGGAAAGTGTGGGTATATTTCATGAAGGAGAAGAGTGAGGTGTTCACTCACTTTCAGAATTTCAGAGTTTTGGTTGAAAAGCAAACAGGAAAATATGTCAAGTGCCTAAGGTCGGATGGAGGGGGAGAATACTTCTCCAATGAGTTCTCTGAATATTTGAAGAAGAATGGTATTCGGAGACAGTATACATGCAGATACACTCCGCAGCAAAATGGAGTTGCTGAGCGGAAAAACAGGCACATTGCTGAGATTGCGCGGGCATTGATGGAAGAGAAGAATATGCCGCATTGCTATTGGGCTGAGGCTGGTTCTACAGTAGTATACATCATGAACAGGACTCCAACTGCAGCCATACATGATGTAACTCCAGAGGAGAGGTTTACTGGCAGAAAACCAGATTTGTCTCATCTGAAAGTTTTTGGATGCATTGCATATGTGCATGTGCCAGATGAGCTGAGAACTAAGCTGGATCCGAAAGCTGAAAAATGTGTGTTTATTGGATATTCCCTTGAGCAAAAGGGGTACAGGTGTTATAACCCTGCCTACACGTGAGTTGAGGGTAAGCAGGGATGTTGTCTTTGATGAGATGAGCAGCTGGTATGCTGCTGGAAAAGAAGCTATTGGGGCTGATGTGAGTGGAAGTGTGGTTGCACAGAATGCAGGTCAGCAATCACAGTCTTTGAGTGGACCAGGAGAGTATGCTGCTGGAAAAGAAGCTATTGGGGCTGATGTGAGTGGAAGTGTGGTTGCACAGAATGCAGGTCAGCAATCACAGTCTTTGAGTGGACCAGGAGAGTCCTCATCTAGTGGGTCTGTTGATAGACCATGGAGTGGCAGGTTGCGTCATAATACCAGTCCTGCAAATGTGATTAGTACATCACGTAAAGGAAAAGAGAAAGTGGTTGAGCCCCTTGGTATGCCTGACATTTCTGCAGGGCATTCTCATGTTGATGGAGAGTCTAGTGGCTCAGATATGAGCCTTGATGAGGAGCTTGGGATCCCAGCTATGAGAACACCTGGTGTAAAGAAGGCTATGGAAGCCATGAATGAAAAGCTGCGAAGATCAGGGAGAGTGAAGAACCCTGTGCAGAGATTTACATATGATGGTTATGTGGCACATCACTATGCATATATGGCAAAGGTTGTGCAGGTTGTTGAGCCCACATGCATTGATGAGGCTGTTGGAAATGTGTGTTGGGAGAAAGCCATGGATGAGGAGATGGATGCACTATATGGAAATGAAACTTGGGATTTAGTGCAATTGCCAGAAGGCAAGAAAGCCATTGGATGCAAGTGGGTGTACAAAGTTAAACATAACAGTGATGGGAGCATAAACAGGTACAAGGCTAGATTGGTAGCCAAAGGATATGCGCAGACATATGGGATTGATTATGAGGAAACTTTCAGCCCAGTTGCCAAGATGGCAACGGTGAGAGTTGTGATAGCAGTGGCTGCGTCAAAGCAATGGTCTTTACATCAGATGGATGTAAAGAATGCATTCTTGCATGGGGATTTGCAAGAAGAGGTGTATATGTTGCAGCCACCTGGTTATGAGGATGTGGGTCACCCCGAGCATGTTTGCAGGTTGAAGAAAGCCTTGTATGGCTTAAAGCAAGCACCAAGAGCATGGTCTGACAAGATTTCTGAATATCTTGTCACTATTGGCTTTCATGTAGCCAATGCAGATTTCTCATTGTATGTGAGACATGGTGATAGAGGAGTTGTGCTTGTTGTCATCTATGTAGATGACTTGATCATTACGGAGGACCATGATGCAGAGATCTTTGATGTAAAGATCTTGCTTAGACAGAAGTTCGAGATGAAGGATCTGGGGGAGCTCAGATATTTCTTGGGCATTGAGGTGATTAGGTCACCGCATGGTATTGGATTACTGCAGAGACAGTATGGCTTGGACATGTTGTCCAAGTATGGTATGACAGGCTGTAAGCCTATTTCTGTGCCATTGGATCAGAATGGCAAGTTGAGTGCAGATTCAGGAGAGATCTTGGAGGATCCTACTATGTATAGACGCATAGTAGGAAGTTTGATCTACATGACGATCACCAGACCAGATTTGAGCTATGCTGTTGGGTTGGTGAGTCAGTTTATGCAGGTTCCACGGAAACCGCATTTGGATGCAGTGAGACGCATACTGAGGTATGTGAGGTCTACTTTGCATTGTGGACTATTCTATGAGACTGGGACAGAGATATGTGTACATGGGTACACAGATGCTGATTGGGCTGGTAGTATCTCAGATAGAAGATCTACCAGTGGATTCATGTTTTCTTTGGGGAGTGCTGCTGTGACTTGGAGCAGCAAAAGAAGCAGCCTACGGTTGCTCTATCGAGTACAGAGGCCGAGTACAGAGGAGCTGCTATGGCAGCATGTGAGGTAGCTTGGTTGAGAAAGCTACTTGGAGATTTGGGTCTATCAGTGGATAGACAAGTTGTCATTTTCTGTGACAACATTAGCAGTATACAGTTCGCCAGGAACCCAGTCTTTCATGCTCGTACGAAGCACATAGAGGTCCACTACCACTTCGTCAGAGAGAAGGTCTTGGCAGGAGACCTTGACCTTGTTTATGTCAGCACAGAGGATCAGGTAGCTGACATCTTCACCAAAGCATTGGGTACAGAGAAGCTCCGCAGATTCAGGGCTTCGCTTGGTGTACATGAGATGGAGTTGAGCTCGAGGGGGAGTGTTGAGATATCGAGCTCTAGTGAGGCGGTGGACACTGATGACCCGCCTGGGGGATAGGCCCCGCACTTACACCACTGGCATGGTTGGTGAGATCTTGGGTGATATGCGGCCAGTGGGATGACAGGCTGTGTGACAGCCACTCTAGAGACTGGCATAGTTATAGCGCCAGCTCATTTAGTCGGGTTCACACTATAGAGAACCCGTGTATGTATTTGGTTGAGTACCTTTCATATTGTGAGTACTCTTATTCTCGTATATGGTGTGTTGAGTGTTGAGTAGAGAAGAAGAAGATTTTCAGCCTCTCACCTTGTGTGTTCTCTATTAGGGTTTTGTGAGTGTGTGTGTGTGCTTGCAAGAGCTCAAGCTCTCTTCCCCCCTGCATCTTTTCATGTGGATGGTCTTTTGGCTCATGTTGGCATTGGAGAAGAAACTCATAAAATGAAAGAGAAGAAGCTCAAGTTTTTGGTGGGAAAGCATCAATAGTAAAGGAAAAGAGATGAAACTCAAACAATGAGCCAAAAGGAGAAGAAGCTCAAGTTTTTGGTGGGAAAAGTCAAATATAATAAAGGGTGGGAAGTGTAAGATTTTGGTTTTTAGTTTTTTGTAGAAATGTCAGGCGACCACTCTTTGACACCTTTGATGTGAGGATAGAGAAAGATTGATTTTGTATTTGTCTTTTGAATAAAAAATTCCATGTACTTTATCTATTTTGTTTAATTTCTCTCATTATTTGGAGAAAAAATACCATAATGGTACTCTCCCATTTGTCGGAGAGCTTTCTTTTCCAACATGCTAAAAGGTCCCAAAATGACATCTGAATTTCCCTAATGCCTAGGCCCACCCTTGCATCATTGTTGAGCATCATGGGACCTTAAGTAATTCTTGAAGAAATAATTGAAAACTCACATATACATCAAAGATTAAAGCAGAAAATTGAATCAAATTAATATGATAGAGCATAGCATAGCAAAAAACAAGAGAAATAGAGCAACATCACTATCCACACACTATTGGGTATAATCTCCCCCCTCATGCATGCAGCTCCCACTACCATGACATGAGTATTTTGAAAATTGTGCATACAAAATAGGGCTTGCTTTTCCACTTCTATAAAAATAGCTCAAGCACTAGAGTGTTTACACACTTAGTGTAAATAATCAAAACTCTTGTAACATATGTGCTAGGATATAGCAATGCCATGCACAAGTGTGCATAAATAATATGTGCAATCATTTGGCATGTGGCCAATAAAATAATAATTTTCTAAGATAATATAGACAAGATCCTCCATGTGCGACACACACACACTGCTCATCACTTATCTCACAAACATAAACACATTAGTTGATTCAATTAATTGATTTTCTCTACAATTAATCCCAATATGAAACATTGATAGGCACAAACACAACATACACTTACCACTTATTTCACTAACGATGATGAGAGTATCATTATACACATCATCTAGCATCGTGTGTATTGCCACTTGTTACACTTCAATCAACATCGCATACATATCATCTATCATGGCGCATATTGCCACTTGTTACACTTCAGTTAGTATGGCATACCACATGTTACACTTTAATTAGCATGGCATATCAATTGCATAAACCCTTTGTTATGCTTTGACCGCGTGCAGTTGTCTAGCATAGTCCACTTGTTTTACTTTGACCATAATACAATTGTCAAGCATGGCAATAGTTGTTACACCTCAACAACATACATCTATCAAGCATGGTATTAAGCTATACCAATAACACTAGAATCACCCATGATACCAATTCATTAGGATGGCATACAAGCGTCCGGGTGTCCCCGTACAGCTAAAGGGTGAACATTATGTAACATCTCTCCTGCTTGGATAAGAAACTGACCTCAGTTGCATGTTTGCTTATTGATGTAAGCAAATGACATCAACTGTCGTATAACATATAAATTTGAGTATCTTCTCTAATTATATGACAGATAGACATCGTATCAAGGACTTCTATTATGTATAATAAATTCTAGTGTCCCATACCACCAAAAATTATCCTACATAAATCTAGAGATAAGTATGCATCGGAATCCTTCACATAAGATTAACCTTGTGTCCCATATCACAAGACTAACACATTGTGAAAAATTCATAAAGTATAGTTCAAGATGGAAGGACCAGTTCCTCCAAGAAGTTTTACTTTTGATGCATAAAAACTCTCCTTAAAATGTACAAAAAGTGTTAACTAAATTTTATATAAAAATAATAAAATGAAATAAATATGTTACCTCAAGAGAGTCAGAGTAGTCATTGTGGTATTCTTCTTCTTCATCATCATCATCAATCATATTGAGTCCAAGTGAAATAAACTTTGACTTATGTGGACAATTCGATGCGATATGTCCAATATTGTTACATCTATAACACTTCTTTGAATCATCTTTATTAGCTTATTGTGAATCATGTACCTTTGTGTCAATATCTGTGTTATTGTCATTAAGAGACATATCAAACAATTTTGGAAAGTTTTTAGGCTTCAAAAACATTTATGTCGTGGTTTGGGAAGTCATTGCTTCCTTGGAAAAACCGTTTTTCTTTTCACAATTCAAGGCTAATAGAATAACTGAGCTAAGGGAATATGGTCAAAGATATTTACCTCTGATCAAATTGTAGGTTTCAAATCTGCTATGAACTTCCTTCTTGAATCTTTGGTTTGAACATTCTTAATTACTTGTATTTGTAACAAATTTTGCTAAAGTCTATCCACATAAGCCGATATATTCTCTCTATCAAGTTGTCTGAATATATAATATAGACCATCGTTGTCTAGCCCTAGCTTTGTATTATGAAGATGAAGGTAAGAAATATTTCTTAATGAGTTTTTGAAATCTCTTCTAAGATTTTAGTTTGTGCTCTATTCTAATGATATTCCACCATAATTCTTCATTGTCCACCAAGTGATTGGTAGCATATTTGATTTTTTCCTTCTGAGAGAATTTTTGCCCCGAAAATAATCATCTAGTTAATTGATCCAAGCAAGTATGGTGTGATCCTTCTTACCATAAAAATTATAAAAAGAAAAAGCTTTACAGCTAATCTTTTTTTTTTTTTGGTAGACTCTTGAGCTCTAAGAGTAGCTTGTATGGTTCTCTGAATTTGATCACCATCGGCGGAGTCTGAAGGTGTGGCATTGACATGTCTATGACTCTTTTTATGGGATAACTTGTCTTCTAGATCCATCCTCAACTCCTTCTCAAACAAGAATTTGATTTTGGAGTGATTGAATTTTCTCTTAAGTGTGGTAGGGGGTGGAGGATGAAAGAGAGATGTGGAAAGATAAAGGTTGTAATATTTTAAATGTAGAAGTAAAAATTTGTAAGAAGTCAAAAGCTCATATGTTAAAAGGTAAGTGGGATAAATAATTTTTGTTGATGTTGAATAATCAACAAAAGGCCATGATTCCAGTAATCTAAAACACTCGAGAATATTGCCCAAGAAACAAGTTCAACGTAGATAATAACTCGTGAAATAAGGCACCGAAATAATTCCAAGTATTAACCCGTTGAAGAAGTCTTCAAAACAGTCAAAAAATTTAAGAAAAACCCTATTGTCCACTTACTGAATTTCTTTTTACTTTTGTAAAAATCCTTTTTTTGGAAGGTTAAAGAGGGCTTTAAGCTTGTATAAATATAAGCTTTTTAAAGCTTATGTAATTGGTAAAACATAAGCTTTTAGAGAGTATAGTATCTATAAGCTTTTAAAGCTTATATTAGTAAGCTTTTAAAAAAAACATTACAAAGCTTAAAAGATTTGGTTTTTAAAAGAGTTCTCCACGCCTATAAATTTCTTGCACTGTGCATCTTAAAGAAACGGAGGAAAAACTGCCACGCCTTCTTTTTTTGTTAAATTCGCTGTTGACCGTCAGTGGAGAGGAAGGAAAATTTGGGTATTTGATTACTTGATTATGACATTAAAGCTTAGGCTTCTCTTCAACTTGATTCGATCTTTAATCTAGAATTATTTTCTATTGTATAATCACCAATAAGCACTTTTCTCTCAATTTGATTTACAGGTAATCCTCGACCATGAATTATGGATTTTGAGCATACAAAGTGCTTG
Source organism: Cibotium barometz (assembly GCF_041138505.1). Classification (NCBI taxonomy): domain Eukaryota; kingdom Viridiplantae; phylum Streptophyta; class Polypodiopsida; order Cyatheales; family Cibotiaceae; genus Cibotium; species Cibotium barometz. Next base: position 31,429,175 of record NC_141077.1, on the reverse strand, counting down.
TTGGCGATTTTGAAATTAGGCCATTGATCTCCTCAATGTGATGATTCCATCCATATTGATGGATTATAGAGAGGGTTAAGATTCATGGTTTAAAACCTCATCCCTTGATCCAAATATTGATCTAGTGGGGCTGAAAAATTTACCATAAACCTTCCAATCTTTGTCCATGAGTTCTTGAGTCCTTATCTTCTTTACCCTTTGGATTTTTGTGAGCTTCTTACTTTTTCTTCAAGTGCAAGTACCGATAGTTGTGATACCAATGTCATGAGACCTCAAGCACTTCTTGAAGAAATAATTAAAAGATCGATATACATTAAAGATTAAAGCATAGACTTGAATCAAATTGATATGATAGAGCATAGCGTAGCATAAAATAAGAGAAATAGAGAAACATCACTATCCACACACTTGTTATGACATAAAAGCTTAGACTTCTCTTCAACTTGATTCGAGCTTTAATCTAGAATTATTTTCTACTGTATAATCATCAATAAGTGCTTTTCTCTCAATTTGATTTACAGGTAATCCTCCACCATGAATTATGGATTTTGAGCATACAAAGTGCTTGGCGATTCGCAAATTAGGCCTTTGATCTCCTCAATGTGATGATTCCATCCATATTGATGGATTATAGAGAGGAGTAAGATTCATAAAGGTGGTTTAAAACCTCATCCCTTGATCCAAATCTTGATCCAGTGGGGTTGAAAAATTTCCCAGAATCCTTCCAATCTTTGTCCATGAGTTCTTGAGTCGTTATCTTCTTTACCCTTTGGAATTTTGTGAGCTTCTTGCTTTTTCTCATCAAGTGCAAGTACCCATAGCTATGATACCGATGTCATGAGACCTCAAGAACTTCTTGAAGAAATAATTAAAAGCTTGCATATACATCAAAGATTAAAGCTCAGACTTGAATCAAATTGATATGATAGAGCATAGCATAGCATAAAACAAGAGAAATAGAGCAACATCACTATCCACACACTATTGGGTGCAATCTCCCCTCTCATGCGTGTAGCTCCCACTTCCACGACATGAGTATTTTGAGAATTGTATTCAATAAATAGCCCAAGGAGATATTAATAGGTGTGCGTACAAAATAGGGCTTGCTTTTTACTTTTACAAAAATAGCTCAAAAACTAGAGCTTGTTTACACACTAAGTGTAAATAATCAAAACTCTTGTAATATATGTGCTAGGAATATAGCAAAGCCACGCATAAGCGTGCATAAATAATATGTACAATCATTTGGCACATGGCCAATAAAATAATAATATTCCAAGATGATATAGACAAGATCCTCCATGTACGACATGCGCACTGCTCATTATCACCTATCCATGAATTAACTCCTCACATATATATATTTACGTACACACACACACACACACACACAGGTATACACACACATGTATACACACACACACACATGCACGTGCGTACATGCACACATACACATACACATACACATACACATACACATACACATACACATACACATACACACATACATGCACACACACACACACATACACACACACACATACATGCACACACACACACACACATGCACACACACGTACACACATATGCACACATGTACACACACACACACACACACACACACACACACACACACACACACACACACACACACACACACACACACACACACACACACACACACAAATAATTTTTGGAAATAACCCCCCCTTGTCATCACAGAAAACCTCTTATTAAAATTAACCCTCCCTCCCCTCTTAATAAAAATCCTCCCCCCACCCCCCTTAAATTTTTCAAAACCCCCATGCCCTTATTTTTTAAACCCCATCAGCCCATTAAATTTTCAAACCCGTCTTTTTCAAATCCCCCACCCCCTTATTTTTCAAACCCCATACCCCCTTAATTTTTCAAAACCCCCCAACTATCCCCTACCAGCCCCCTTTGCCCTCCTCATGTAACTTTTCTAAGACCCCTTTCTTAAAATTTCAAACCTCCCCTCTTATATTTTTACCCTTATTTTTTGCCTTTTTTAAATTTATCCCCCTTTGTTTTTTTAAAAATATACAGGCTAGCAATGTTGTGTGGCCACACAAGCCCACATAGGCTATGTGGCCATGTGGTTTGCAGGCACCAAGCCCCATCGGGCCCCACGGTGGGGCCTAAGCACATACGAGGGCCCATAATAGACCAAGGTGCAAGTAGAAAATGTTGGCAATGAGATGACATTCGAAGGCCAAGGGAGGAGCATTGAAGGGGATGTGGCACTAACAGGGAGTTCAGGTTGGGTTTCCCTTGGTGTCTTCCTTCCTACTTGCTTCTTTTTTCTTAATTTCTTCTTTTCTAGCTTGTTTTTCCATCCGATCTTTCTTCTTCCTTCTTTCTTTCACTTTACTTCTCTTCTCCCCTCTTCTCTTCTACTTCTTCTTCCTTCCTTTTTATTTTTTCTTTCTTTCTTTTCTCCCCTCTTTCTTATTTCTTTACTCTTCTTCTACTCTACCTTCTTCTCCCCTTCACACTGTCTTATTCCCCTTTCCTTTGGCTACTTCATCTCCCCTTTACACCCTCTTTTATACTTCCCCTTCACACCCTCTTTTATACTTCCCATTCACACCCTCTTCTTCATCTCTACTTTTTATCCCCTTTAGACCCTCTTTTCTTTCATGGTTCTCCTTCTACTTCCCCATCTTTTCTCTCCTGGTTCCCCTTCTACTTCCCCTTCTTCCACCTTTTTACTCTTTTGCTTTCTTTTTCTTCATGCCCCTATTATAATCTCTCCCTCCCTCTCTCTCTCTCTCTCTCTCTCTCTCTCTCTCATTGCTTACAAATTCTCATTGAAAGATTGGATTACCAAAATGCCTCAATCACCTCAAAACCATAAAGGCCATGGTGGTATGCATCCATCAGAGAGCTTGTATGTCATCAATATGCCATGCCTATATGTTAGCCACTCCGGCTCTCTCTCATTGCTTACAAGTTCTCATTGAAATCTTGAATTACCAAAATTCCTCAATCACCTCAAAACCATAAAGGCCATGGTGGTATGCATCCATTTGAGAGCTTGTATGTCATTAATATGCCATGCCTATGTGTTAGCCACTCCGGTTAACATGGCCTTAAACATTCTATTTTTGTAGGGTATTCCACCACTTATGATGCTATCACTTTATTTTTGCACTAAAAAGACATACTTGTATTTTAAAAGATGTAACACAAGGAAAATATCGGGAAAGCTCACTAAGCCCAACACAAAGATGAAGATCAAGCCATATCTGGATGCATTGTTTAAAGGAAAGGCCCAACCGAGAGATGAGAAGGAAAAGGAGGAGGGCCCAAAGGAGAGTGCACTAGGGAAGCTGGAAAAAGCGCAAAGCCCTCCAAAAAGTCTCAGGAAAAGTCACCTTAGGATAGGGAAAAAAATTGACTATTTGAGTTTGGGGATAAAAAGATTAACATCAGAAAGGGAAGGATGTCTAAGGAGGATGCCAACAGAGGAATGAAAGTGCCTAGTGGTGGATGACAATTGAAGGAGGACCTACTTGATCTAGGCAAGTCTTATGTTGTCCTCCTAGAGGCCGAGGAGGCCACCTCCACCATGACTCTATAGCTGGAGACACAGCCTCCATGGCCCAGAACACTCCATACCCATCTCGGCACAGATGGTATCAGCTCTCAGGAAAGCTTTCCGACACGATCAAGATGGAATGGGCGTAGGGAGCCTTGAAGTATCTACAATGATACATGAATGATGAGCTAAAAGAGATGACAAAACTGCAACCATCATCAAAGAGAAAGATGTCACTTTGTAGAGCATGATGAGCCAGCTAGGAACCTCTGCTAGAGGAACTACATAGAAGAAGAGCAAAGGCGGGCCAGTTGGATGACATGCAAAGACAAATCAAGGAGCTCTAGTAGCCGGCTACCAAAGGAATGAAGAAGGAGATGGAGGAAAATATGGCCAAGATGAACGAGGAAATAATGCAGATGTAAGATGAATTAAATCAAGCCATATAAAACCAAGCAAGGATGGAAGGACAAGCACCCTGATATATGCGAGGAGCACATCAAGATCATAATGGACATCCGGAATAGGGCTGTTAAAGATAAAGTAGAGCTAGTGAAAGCAAAGGCAAGATTAGCAGTGCTGGATGTGGAAAGAATGGAGTAGTGGGAGGATCACTCAATGGGATAACCTTAAGGAGGCGTGGGGAGCTTATTAGGAAAAGTTGATAGCAGTAATGCAAGCACCCACACCTTCCTACAAACAGTTAGCTCCCTACCATTCAAGAGACAAAAATCTAGACGGAAGGTCCAAACATCCAGATCTAGCTCCGACCTTAGGCACAGAACCAACAAAGGCATTAGAGGCACCAGCTCTATTGGTGGAGTGAAAAAAGAAACGGGTAGTAGCAAAGGAGGTGCCATCAGAGGTAAGGAGCTACACAAGGGAAATGAGCAGTCGACAGGACGTGTAGACTTGGAAAAAGAGGTTTGCCATCCTAAAGGGAGAGGGGAAGAAGCTGACTATGTTGAACTAGATGAGAAAGGGAAGAAAATTATACTATGGATCGGCTCCGCAATGGATCTCATTCTTGCAAATGAGCTAAAATAGCATGCATGGGCGGCCACAAAGAAGCTATAAGAGAAAGAAAACGATGAGGATGGATGTGACGTGATTTGATGAGGATCTAAATAGATGTAATTGGATGTGATGAGATGTGATGTAATTAAAGTAGAGGCCCCCAACCAATCAATTGGTTTGGTATGTTGATGAAGTCTCCAAGGAAGATAGAAGAGAGAGAGAAGCTCCAATCTCTTCAATTTGTAGAGGATTTTTAGGGGATAATAGAAAATAAGCTTATCTTAGAGTAATACCGGCATAGTTTAGTTCACAGATGAGAATACAAAAGAATGAGGGTCTATTTATAGGTGAGGGAGGCCACTAACTGAGTCCAACTGAGTTCTAGAATTTTTCAGCTTCAGTTTGGACAAGTTTTGCTCCCTTTTTGATTTGGTTTGATCTAGGAGAGAGGAGAGATAAAAATATCCTATTATTTTTGAGTTTAAAACTCATCCACACATGTGAAATTGGCACCTCCTTGAAGGGCCCCTTCTCCTTACCAATCTGTCAAAAATGAATGATTACTCCAAAATATCTCATTTTTTTATTTATACTTCATAGTTTTTAACTAATAAATCTAGTACTTAGTCAACTCTTCATCTTATGTGGGCATTTACTCATTTTTGGGTATTTTCTTTTATTCTTTGGATTTATCTTATCCCAACACTTGGATTAATCTTATTGGTCCATAAGAACCTTAATCCAAAATTTTTAGAAAATCTTGATCCTTAGGCTAAGGTCTTCTAAATCATTTTTAGTAAATTCCAATTGCACCTTGGAAAATCTATTTTGATTTTCTGTTTCACGGAAACATTTTTTTGATATTTGTAGAATTTATTTATCCAAAAATATCCCAATATTGATTTACCACTCTCTAGAAATTTTTATCTCACTAGGCCAAACAAGGAAAAATAATATTTTCTTGTATTTAGAAACATAGAATGATTACAAGGGATTGAAGTAGAGGCTTAATTGTTATTCAGGCTGAGGAGGAATCCTACATTCTCTCCCACTTGAAAAAACAAACCTACTCGCATCAGTAAAATAACTACCTCAAAGGGTTTGGTAAAATCTGGCAATTTAAGGACAGGGTTGGTTACTAACGTTGTCTTTAGCTTGTCAAAGGCACTCTGACACATTGCAGTCCAATGAAAAAGTGTACTCTTATTGAGAAGGTTAGTTAAGGGGGATGCTATCTGAGCATACCTAGGTATAAAGATCCTATACCATCCGGTTAACCCTAGGAATCCTGTGACTTCCTTTACTGACTTGGGTTCTGGCCATTCTATGACTGCTTGGATCTTTGCGGGGTCAGGAGAAATCCCATCCTTTGACACTATGAATCCCAAGTATTCCACCTGGTCAACAGAGAAAGAACATTTGCTCTTCTTTGCAAAGAGTTGGTGTTTCCTTAAGATTTCTAGGACCTTGCACACATGATCTTCATGGTCTGCAGCATTCATTGAGTATACCAAGATATCATCAAAGAAGACGAGAACAAAATCATCCAAGTTTTCTCTGAGAATATCTTGCATAAGACGATTGAATGTTACCGGGGCATTAGTCAATCCAACCGCATGACTGTGAACTCATAATGCCCATAGTGAGTATTGAATGTTATCTTTGGGATGTCCTGCTCCTTGATTCTGATCATCTGGTAGTACCCGGATTTGAGATCTATCTTTGTGAACATTTGGGTCCCACTTAACCGATCTTGAAGTTCATCAATTCTAGGAATAGAATACTTATTCTTAATTGTTAATTGATTTAGTCCTCTGTAGTCAATACAGAGTCCTCTGTAGTCAATACAGAGTTGTAACGTTCCATCTTTCTTCTTTTGAAAGAGAATGGGCACACCCCAAGGTGAGACACTGGGTCTGACGAATCCCTGTTCTAACAGTTGTCTTAACTGTTCCTTAAGTTCTATGGCTTCAAGGAGGACTAGCATTTTGTATGCACGCTAGGCTATTGGTTGAGCTCCGAGGGTTAATTCGATCTCATGATCTACATCACGAGATGGAGGCATCTTAGTCAGCTCTTCAGGAAACACATCTGCATACTCACTTAACCACTATGGTTCTTTAGCCTTGCATTTTATGTCTACTGGATTCATTTTAACAACATACACAGCTTGCCTCTTTCTGAGCCCTTTTAACAATATACACAGCTTGCCTCCTTCTGAGCCCTTTTAATAATTTGGAAGCCTTAACTAATTGTAGCACTGGGGATCTGGAAATTCCAATTCCTTGAACTTTGTTCCCGTGAAGGTCAAGGAAAGAGATGGTTCCTTTGTGACAATGAATGTCAGCCTGATTCTTTTGGAGCCAATACATTCCAAGGATCCCATCATATATTCCCAGGGGTAGGACTCTGAACTGGCACTCTGTCTCTCATCTAGGCTAAACTGAATAAGGTCAGTCTTAAGTTGACTGAAAAGAATCTTTTGGAGCCAATACATTCCAAGGATCCCATCATATATTCCCAGGGGTAGGACTCTGAACTGGCACTCTGTCTCCCATCTAGGCTAAACTGAATAAGGTCAGTCTTAAGTTGACTGAAAAGAATCTTCCCACTGGCTAATTTCACTTGCATAGGTTTCCCTGATTTTTGATTTAGGACTAATTTACGCAAACATCCTGGGAAATAAAAGAATGAGTAGTGCTTGAATCAATCAAAAGCTTGAATTGCTTACCTTGGTACTCTGGTGGAGTCTGGAGGACTGAGAATTGACGGTTATTCCCCTGATGCTCTATTGCTGCATAGATCTGTCCTTTCTCTTCCTCTACTTCCTCAGCTATGGTGACTGCTTTGACTACTGCAGTCTCTGAGGCGGAACTCTCTCTCTTTGGTTATTCTAGTTCTAGGAGGGAGTTCGGAGATTGCTTTGATTTTTTAAAATTTTTGGATTAAGGTTCCTATGGACCAATAAGATTAATCCAAGTGTTGGAATAAGATAAATCCAAAGAATAAAAGAAAATACCCAAAAATGAGTAAATGCCACATAAGATGAAGAGTTGACTAAGTACTAGATTTATTAGTTAAAAACTATGAAGTATTAATAAAAAAATGAGATATTTTGGAGTAATCATTCATTTTTGACACATTGGTAAGGAGAAGGGGGCCCTTTAAGGAGGCGCCTATTTCACATGTGTGGATGAGTTTTAAACTAAAAAATAATAGGATATTTTTATCTCTCCTCTCTCCTAGATCAAACCAAATAAAAAAGGGAGCCAAACTGGTCCAAAACTTGTCCAAACTGAACCAGGAAAATTCTAGAACTTAGCTAGTGGCCTCCCTCACCTATAAATAGACCCTCATTCTTTTGTATTCTCATATGTGAACTAAACTATGCTGGTATTACTCTAAGATAAGCTTATTTTCTATTATCCCCTAAAAATCCTCTACAAATTGAAGAGATTGGAGCTTCTCTCTCTCTTCAATCTTCCTTGGAGACTTCATCAACATACCAAACCAATTGATTGGTTGGGGGCCTCTACTTTGATCAAAGAATCAAGCAATCTAGGAGGTAAAATGTGGTTTATGGTCTTTTTTCTTTAATCTCCAAATGTTTCTCTCTTCTCAACCCCTCTCAAGCTTGAGAAGCATTCAATTCAATGGCTTTTGAATACAATTGAAGTACTTTAATGAAATTGTAGTGATAAAACATATAAATTTCCATTTATGCTTAAATTATAATGTTTTTAAAGCATTTCTCTCTCTCCCCCAAAGAATGGTCATTCCTATGACCTATTCTATATTCAAATGAAGCTTCAAATGAAGCAATTCTCTAATCTAAAAGTAATTTCTATGCTTGTCAAATTGAGGCCAAATAAGTGGCTTTTTTAATACTTTTATGCTATTTAATTTATGAAAAAATTAAGAATCAAGTCCATAATTGGATATTGATCCAATTAATGGTTATTATAATCATAGGGATATTACTAAACTTTATGCTTTCAAATTATTGAGAATTATTAGTAATAGCAGCGGAGCTATGGTAAAATTTTTGAAAAATTAACACATAAGTCATTTTCATTCGTAATATGAAAAGAGGACTTCCTACCATATTCTAGGATTAATCATCCTTGATTAATTGAATGATTCTCATTATAATCAGGAAAAATTTAATTTTTATGTTTATGCATAAATAGTTAATTAGAAAAACGAGAAATTTTTAGTAATTTATTTTTATGTTAAAAGAGTAATCCCCATGAGGATGGAAATCCATGTATTCCAATGAAGTAAGAGAAAAATTGTGATGCTAAAATAATGTATATTTTATTTAAAAATTAAAGAAGGATTTTAGTTAAATTTATCTTTTTGCATAGATAAGTTTAAATGATGAAAGAGGAATTTCCACCATATTGGAATTCAAATATTTAAATGAGAAAAGTGTAATTCCTAGTGTGAAAAAATTAATGGAGATTTTTATTTAAATTTTAAGAGAAAATTTAGTTAAATTTATCTTTTTGTATAGATAAATTTAAATAATGAAAGAGGAATTTTCACCATATTGGAATTCAAATATTTAAATGAGAAAAGTGGAATTTTTAGCTTAAGGAAATTAATGGATATTTTTATGTAATTTTTAAGAAGAATTTTAAATAGATTTTATTTATGGTAAAAGAGAAATTCCCATGATAATTGGATTGCACTCATTAAATGAGAAAAAGAGGGATTTTAAGTTTATTCAAAAAATAGGTATTGGTATTTAGTTAAAAAAAGAATTTTTATGATATTTAAGAAAAGATGGGTTTGAATTAAATCTTAGTGTCAAAAGATGAATTTTCGCCATAATTCTACCTAATGAATTAAGGTTGAGAAATTATGTGATAGAAGGAATATCTTTGGATATTTTAATTGGTAAAATCACTAAATGATATTTACCCAAAACTAGATGTTTATCTGAAAGGAATCCTTGTAGAACTAAACCGAATGAATTTGGTTAGACTACGAGAGGGACGGACAGTAAACCTACTTGTCCATCTCTCGATCTGAATCAAGTAAAAACTTCGTGACCAACTCCAGTTTCTAATCACAAAGAATAGACTACCGGAACTAAACTAGTTTTTCCTGACCGAACTCACTAAGTATCTAGTTGGATAATTAGACTGAATGATGGGTAGATTACCTTGATGAGAGATCAAGGATCCTCGTTATGAAACTGAGAATTATGGAAAAAGGGTTTTCGGAACCAATCTCAAATTGGAATTTTACTTGCAATGGAACCTCTGTTTTTTTAATTCAAAGGACTGTTTTACGCGAGAATGGTGGAGGAAGCATTTGGCTTATGTTTTTCTAAGAGGAGGTTCGTTTTGGAGCAACTGGCAGGGAGTCATCAAGGGATGTTACTCGCGGGGGCAAAGCCTGTCTTGACCAGCCTCGGTACGGTTAAAATGGTGCGCTTTCGGTTCGATGGGCGAGGACCAATGAAGCGGTCCCTGAGTGAAATGCTAGGACACCTAAGGAGGATCCTAGAGGGTTCTGACTAGGTGATGCACGGGCTCGTGGTTGCTAGGACACCCGTGCATACGTCGAGGAAGATTTTGGATGGACAAAAAGGAAAGATTTTTGGAAACCAAATTTTGATACTGGATCTCGTTGGTTGGCCAACTAGTCTTCAACGGAGAGTCCAGCGGATATTATTGTAATACAATGGACTCGAAATTTCAGAAAATCATGATCAAAAATATTATGATTTCTATAAAAGGATTGTTTTAAAGCCAGTCGAATCTTATAAATGGTAATTTCATATTCGGTGTGTACGTGGTATGCCTACCTTAATTTTTGCATGAATCGCTGGCTAGGGGGCCTGGGAACTCTTTTCCTCAGTACTACCCGAGCAAAAACACAACCAAATCTTTATAAAGGAATCCCACCAATACAGTGGTCAGCGGGTGGTTGGCTAACCCATGGGCCGAATGCGGTTAGGATGGATCAGAGGATTCTTGAGAGACAACTAGATACAATTAGTTATATTAATTAGTTTAAATCCTGAGAGAAGACCTTGTTCTGTGGGAGGAGATCAGCGGCGCGGCTGTGCCTCGTAAATGAGGAAGAAAGCAATGATTCCATGGACCAAGTGCAAGTCTCTTCTTGATGTGACTACGTGACTTCAGGTTTAGTCAGATCAGTTTAACTAGTTAAGACTTTGACTCGTCAGAGTAATTCCCATTAGAAGATTTTCCCATGGAGGAATCGCCTGTGCCTTCCGGGTGAGGGGAGTCTTTTGGGGCCCGCGGTCTTGGAGGGACCGCTCGGGCTAGCCTCTCCTCTCTCGGACATCCGCGACGAGCGAGGCCCTGAGTGTGGATCCTTGCCCTGCGTGAGAGGCCGGCACCGCTTCCGCTGCCGGCATGGGCACCGCGGAGGGGGCAGGGACCTCATAGCTGGTATCAGAGCTTTGTTGAAAGCTAATAAGGATAAACGAATCCTTATTAGCTTTGTTGAAAGCTAATAAGGATAAACGAATCCTTTTCATAAAAAACTCAAAAAAAAGCATTTTTCAAAATGTATTTTCATTCCGCAAGTCTCATTAATAAAGAATTTTTAATCAAGGAAATTACTTTTTTAGATGGAAGTTCCATACTTATCTGGTATTCCTGACCTCACGCAATCATCACAAGACATGACTGCGTTCACCTTCTTTGAACATCTCATCTTTTTTGTTGCAACTCGAACAAGCCGTGTTAGACTCGCATGCCATTTCAAGGATTTATATTTTCGTGACCCAGCGGAGAGACGACAGTATAAGTGGTTTGCAGGGCAGTATGTCCACGCTTTTGCGACTGGTGTCGTGCAATGCTGATGCAAAACCTCTCATTGGCCATGATTTTGATAAAGCTGAAAGTGGTACATGGTGTCATTCTATAACGCCTTGGAATTTCATACTTTCATGCCAAATCTACAGACTCCTTAGTCGCTTTATTCCTAAGGAGAAGATAATAGGTCCCTTGGTAGTAAGTGAAGGTTTGTATCAGGACATAGCTATGGCCAGCACCGCCGTCTTATGCATCCTGAGGAGATTTTGATTTCTAGAGCCGAGTTGCTCTATGTACATATTGTATCTTTTATATAAATAAAGAAATGTTTTCTAGAGAAAAATTCCATGCTGTATAAGTGATTGTTTATGGACGAACTGATAAAGAAAAATTTGTTACCGGACTTATGTCATAGATCTCCAATAAGATCATTTATCTTGTTTAAGAAATTTTTTTCGAATCCCTTAAGTCTTAGGATCTCATGGATAATATCAAAATAAAAATTTAATAATATATCATTTTTGGCAGAATCATGAGATGAGAAAATCGTGGCCGTCAACCAGACCCTCTCTCTGAAGATGATGAGCTTGACCCCGACGTTCGCAAAGCTCTTCATAGAACTCAGCCAAGACCCTTCAAAGGAGAAGGGGAGAACCTGGGCGAGGCTATGGAGAAATGGGTGGAAGATTTTGACGTCACAGGCTACAATGAGCAGAGCAAAATGGCTCTTGCCAGCAGGCTGAAAATAGTGGAAACGACCAAGGTGGCATGGAGGAACCATTGTGACACCAACCATCTGGACAAGAATACTGAGTATTGGAATGACCTTAAAACCTATTTGAGGAAGAGATGTTGTCCCCCTGGGTTTTTGGAAACCAAAATGAACGAATTCTTAGAGCTAAAGCAGGGGAGCAAAACCATCAAGGAATATCAGCAGGCCTTCGCTCTTCTACTCAAATATTCACCGCCTGTAGATGAACAGCAACTCATGGCTAGGTTCATTCGGGGAATGAACAAACCCTTGGACACACTTGTCAAGAATGCCAAGCCAGTGTCCATGGCTGAAGCTGTCAGAATGGGGAAGGACTTTGCCAAAACCTTCATCGTGAAAGTCCCGCCAAAGCCAGTTCCCTCATCCTTTAAAAGACAGACACCGGGAAGTTCTTCCAACTTTCCGCCTCCAAAGAGACACCAAGGTTGTAAGATTCCTCCCCAGCCTCTCAGGATATCCAGTATCTTCCCCTGTAGTCAAATCTCTCTTCAGAAATATAAAAGATCTTGTTTCTACCTGTTTTAGCCTAGAGAGAGAAAATATTCTAGAGAGAGATTATTCAGATTTTGGATATTTTTGGATGAAAAAATATCTCTTCATATTTAAATAAGTTTCCCCAAAATAGAAGTTCAAAAAGATTTTCAGAAGGTGCATTCGAAATAAATTATAATCTGTTCAAAAGGCCTTATCCTGGGGGTCCAGATTTTCTGAAAATTTTAAATTAAGGTTTTGAGGGGCCAATCAGATTTATCCAAATGTGTGGAGGAGATAAATGGAAGAAATAAAGAAAATCTCCCCAAAAATGAGTAAATACTCACATAAGATGAAGAGTTGACTAAGGACAAGGATATTAGTTAAAAAAGAAGAGATATTTAGTGAAATAATGAATTTTTGACACCTCAAGGTGGGGATTCCCCCTCATGAAGGAGGCGCCTACTTCACATGTGTGGTGGAGTTTAAAATTATCAAAAATTGAGATATTTCACCTCTCCTCTCTCCAAATTCAAGTCTAGTTTCAAAAAGTAAGCTAAACTGACCTAAAAATGGTCAAAAATTGACCAAGCTGATCTGGAAAATTCTAAAATCAATTTTCTTGGTTAGAGGCTCACTTTTTCCTATAAATAGAAGCCTCCCCCTTTGTTGAATCTTAATAGTGTTTTTTGCACTGTTACCCTACTTCTCCCAAGAGCCAAAATCTGTGAATTTACTCATAATTCATTAGTTTTTGACCTTCCCTCTTCTAAAGATTGGTAGTCACTCTTGTTTCAAATAAGAGTAGATCCCTCAAACCATCAAGCCAAAGGAAAGCTCAAAAATTCCTTCGTAAGTTGGAAATTCTCTCTTTTTTCTGTTCATTTTGTGGTTTTTATGATTTTTGTCTTCTCTAAAATGAATATGATGTTATGCCTCATTGAAAAAAGGCATTCCCCTCTCTTCTTTAGTAAATCCAACCATTCTTTATCCTAGATGAATGATTAATGGATAAAATCAAGTTTTTCATAATGTTTCTCTTAAATACGTAGAAAATGTTTACATTAGAATGATTTAAATACTCTTGGTGAAATTCTAATGAATTTTAGAGAGTTAAAAATTAAAAAATGGTTATCCATACAAAGGAGGTTATGGCAAAATTTTCTAAAATTGTGTAAAATAAGTTTTACTTTTTTTATTCAAAAAGAGTAATTTCCATCGTATATGTATTCTTAAAGTGTTATTTTTCATCCTAGAAATAGAAAAATGCATACTAAAAATATTTTATTAAAAAATTACTACTCTCTTTAAAATTAAATTCTATGCATAGAAGGAAGCATATTGAAATTGTTATTTTGATTATAAAAGTGTTATTTTCATCATAAATGATTTTTATACATAAATGGATGCATAAAAGAAATTCTTTTATATTAAAAGAGTGATTTTCATCATAAATGATTTGTATGCATAAACATATGCATAAAAGATATTTTTATATTAAAAGTGTTATTTTCATCATAAATGATTTTTATGCATAAATGGATGCATAAAAGAAATTCTTTTATATTAAAAGAGTGATTTTCATCATAAATGATTTGTATGCATAAACATATGCATAAAAGATTTTTTTAATATCAAAAGTGTGATTTTCATCATAAATGGATTTCATGCATAAATGGATTTATGCATAAATTAGATGCATAAGAGAAATTATTTTATTCTAAAAGTGTAATTCCTACTAAATTGGATTTATGCATGGAAAGATGCATAAAGAATTTAATTTAATCCAAAAAGAGTTATGTATAGAAAGATGCATAAAGAAATCTATTTTTATTTCAAAAGAGTTATTTTCATCAATTTTGATTTTATGCATAGAATGATGCATAAAGAAATCTATTTTTAGTTTAAAAGAGTTATTTTCATCAATTTTGATTTTATGCATAGGAGGATGCATAAAATCAATTTTTAGTTTAAAAGAGTTATTTTCATCAATTTTGATTTTATGCATAGGAGGATGCATAAAAGATTGATTTTTAATTCAAAAGTGTCATTCTCATTTAAAATGAATTTATGCATAGGAAACCTATGCAAGTGGAATTAGCCAGTGTGGGAAGATTCTTTTCACTCACCTTGAGACTGACCTTATTCAGTTTAGCCTAGATGGGAACGTAATAGAGTGCTAGTTCAGAGTTCTACCCCTGGGAATATATGATGGAATCCTTGGAATGGATTGGCTCCAAAAGAATCATGCTGACATTCATTGTCACAAAGGAACCATCTATTTCCTTGACCTTCATGGGAATAAAGTCCAAGGAATTGGAATTTTCGGATCCCCAGTGCTACAATTAGTTAAGGCTTCCAAATTATTAAAAGGGCTCAGAAAGAGGCAAGCTGTGTATGTTGTTAAAATGAACCCAGTAGACATAAAATGCAAGGCTAAAGAACCAGAGTGGTTAAGTGAGTATGCAGATGTGTTTCCTGAAGAGCTGACTGAGATGCCTCCATCTCGTGAAGTAGATCATGAGATCGAATTAACCCCTGGAGCTCAGCCAGTACCCCAGCGTGCATACAAAATGCCAGTCCCTGAAGCCATAGAATTTAAGGAACAATTAAGACAACTGTTAGAATAGGGATTCGTCAGACCCAATGTCTCACCTTCTTGGGGTGCACTTGTTCTCTTGGGGTGCGCCCATTCTCTTTTAAAAGAAGAAAGATGGAATGTTACGACTCTGTACAGAGGACTGAATCAATTAATAAAATTAAGAAATAGTATCCTATTCCTAGGATTGATAAACTTCTGGATTGGTTAAGTGGGACCCAAATGTTCACAACTTGATATATCTCAAATCCGGATACTACCAGATCATAATCAAGGAGCAGGACATCCCAAAGACAACATTCAATACTCGCTATGGGCATTTTGAGTTCACAGTCATGCCGTTTGGATTGACTAATGCCTTGGCAACATTCAATCATCTTATGCAAGATATTCTCAGAGAATACTTGAATGATTTTGTTCTTGTTTTCTTTGATGATATCTTGGTATACTCAAAGAATGCTGCAGACCATGAAGATCATGTGCACAAGGTCCTGGAAATCCTAAGGAAACACCAACTCTTTGCAAAGAAGAGCAAATGTTCTCTCTGTTGACTAGGTGGAATACTTGGGATTCATAGTGTCAAAGGATGAGATTTCTCCTAACCCCGCAAAGATCCAAAGTCGTAGAATGGCCAGAACCCAAGTCAGTAAAGGAAGTCATAGGATTCCTAGGGTTAACCGGATGGTATAGGATCTTTATACCTAGGTATGCTTAGATAGCATCCCCCTTAACTAACCTTGTCAAGAAGAGTACACTTTTTCATTGGACTGCAATGTGTCAGAGTGCCTTTAACCTTCTCAAGAAGAGTACACTTTTTCATTGGACTGCAATGTGTCAGAGTGCCTTTGACAAGCTAAAGATAGCCTTAGTAACTAACCGTGTCCTTTAATTGCCAGATTTTACCAAACCCTTTAAGATAGTTATTGATGCCAATGGGTTTGCCTTAGACCGTGCTCTGATGCAAGAAGGTCATGCAGTGGCCTATGAATCCAGAAAACTCAGAACACATGAGAGGAATTATGCCGTCCATGACTTGGAGTTACTCTGAGTAGTGTATGCTCTGAAGTTGTGGAGACATTATCTTTTGGGACAAAGGTTCACCTTGATGATAGATCATCAAAGTCTAAAGTGAATCTTCACCCAAAGGGATCTCAACATGCGTCAAAGGAGATGGGTGCAAACCCTGCAGGAATTTGATTTTGAAATAAAGTATCAGTCGGGGCAAGAAAATGTGGTTGCAGATGCACTCAGCAGAAAAGCCTCCTTGCTTACAATAACAGTGGTGTCAAATCCATTGATCAATGAAGAAAAGGAGAAAATCGTGCAGGACAAATTCTTTGCCCCCCTATTGCTACCTTGAGTCGAGTTCTTAGATACAAACTGGATGAAGGATGCATGTATTATAATAATCGGCTATGTATTCCCAATGATGAGAGAATAAAGGGAAGAATTCTAAGAGAAGCCCATGATAGCTTGATAGTTGGACATCCAGGGTTTATAAAAACCTATATGTCTGTGAAGAAAAGCTTCTTCTGGCCAGGACTCAAAAAGGATGTACTTGATCATGTGCGGAAATGCTTGATGTGCCAAAGAGTCAAGGCAGAGAGTGTGAGATCCCTCTACCCCCTCCGTGCACCGGCGGACTCCGATAGCTGACAGCGGAAGAAGCCCCCTTGTGCGCGGGGTAGGGTTTCTCACACGGGGCCTCGCCCTCAAATGTCCGGGCACGAGACTAGGCTGGTGGTCACTCCGAAAATCGAAACCGGAAAAAATTTCCCATGCCTGGAAAGCGGGGACGATTCCACCTTTTTGTCTTTTTCTTAACGAGTTTTCTAATGAGATCACTTCTAAACTATCCTTCACCTGAATAACCAGATAGAAGGAAACTATCACTGATATAATTTGATCGTCTAAGTAAATTTCAACGCTTTTTTCCTGATCAAGATCAGGCACAGCCCCGTTGATCCACTCAATTGAGAAATTTATCAAGGAAATTAACTAGCTAATCGAATCCTAGCGTAATCCTAAGATTTTTCAATTTGATTATTAAAACTCCACTGATTCTAATCTAACCCCATCCGGCCCATGGGTTAGCCACCACCCTGCCACCTGGAATCGGTGGAACCAAACAACTACTCACCCACCCATAATTGAAATGCCTTTCTTAACTTTAGCTTTAGAAAACAGATACGCACACACTCCTCTTTAAAACTTTAATAAAAACAATCCATTAACAAAAACAATTTACTGGTTACACATGTCATACTTCAAAATTTCCATTGAGTCTTTGTTTCTCACAAAACAATATCACTCTGGACTTGAGACCAGCGAGTCAACAACAACGAGATCTAGTGATAGATTACAATAACATTGGTTTGTTATACAATATCTTCCTCGACATATGAATGGGTGTCCTCGGCACCGTGAGCCCGTGCATCGCCTGGTCAGAACCCTCCAGGATCCTCCTTAGGTGTCCTGGCACTTCACTCAGGGACCACTTCGTCGGCCCTCGTCCATCGTACCGGAAGCGCACCATTTTAACCATACCAAGGCTGGTCAAGACCTCGGCAGGCTTTGCCGCGTGAGCTGTCCCTCGAACACTCCCCGCCAGCTGTTGCAACCGAACTTCCCTTAGATAAACATATATGCCAAATGCTCCCTCCAGCATTCTCGCGTAAGACAGTCTTTCAAGAAAACAGGGTTTCTATGCAAGTTTATAGTTTTGATTTTGTTTGAAAACCATGAATAATCTTAAATCCGTATCTCAATACTTCTAGATCCAGGTGTGAATTCCAAACAGAATTCCTCGAATTCTGTTAACTTGATCCTCAGATCAAAATCAAAAGTCTTAACTTAGTTTCAGATTCGGTGGGGGATTTGAGTACATTTTTCCTGAACTGGGCACATCGTCCATTGGTTGAATTTGACGAAGGAATTAGGTCTTGGTCGATAGTCTGAATCTGAGTTTGGGTCTGGAAAGGTTCTTCTTAAACTATCTCTCTCGAAGGTACTATTTCAATTTCTCTTTTTCTAAATTTTGCTTGACGAATATTTGCTTACAGGTCTCTAAAACATGAATTTCTTATGAGGAATAAGATAGTCATTTATCTCGATCTCTGACTTCAATAGTTTTATTGAATTTTCTCATTACCATCTCAGTGAATATGAAACGGTAGCATTTCTTCTCACAGATTATCTACTTATTCATTTTTCCAATTTTTATGAAAATTAAATAGAGGATTAAGGAGAACCCTTATTTAATTATAAAGATTCTATATGCATCTAATTATGCATAAAATCCGATTCTGATGAAAGTCACACTTTTATCATCATTAAAAAATCATTTATGATGAAAATCACTCTTTTAATAAAAGAAATATCTTTTATGCACCCATTTATGCATAAAAATAATTTATGATAAAAATCACACTTTTAATATAAAAAATATCTTTTATGCACCCATTTATGTATAAAAACCATTTATGATGAAAGTAATACTTTTATAATAAAATAATAATCTTTTATGCATACTTCTATGCATGAAATTCAAATATGATAAAAGTAACACTTTTATAATAAAAAAATAATCTTTTATGCATACTTCTATGCATCAAATTCAAATATGATAAAAGTAACACTTTTATAATAATAATAATAATATTTTATGCATACTTCTATGCATAAATATCAAATATGATAAAAGTAACACTTTTATAATAAAAAATAATCTTTTATGCATACTTCTATGCATGAAAATCAAATATGATAAAAGTAACACTTTTATAATAAAAATAATAATCTTTTATGCGCATACTTCTATGCATAAAAATCAAATATGATAAAAGTAACACTTTTATAATACTAAAAATAATCGTTTATGCATACTTTTATGCATAAAAATCAAATATGATAAAAGTAACACTTTTATAATACTAAAAATAATCTTCTATGCATACTTTTATGCATAAAATCAAATATGATAAAAGTAACACTTTTATAATAAAAACATAATCTTTTATGCCTAAAAATCCATTTTGATGAAAGTAACACTTTCATAATAAAAGAAAATTATTCCTTTGTGCATAAAAATCTATTTTGATGAAATTAACACTTTTATAATAAAAGAAAATTATTCCTTTGTGCACTTCTAACCAAGCCAACTGATTCTAGAATTTTCCAGATGAGTTTGGTCACTTTTTGGATCTAACTGAAATAGGAGAGAGGAGAGATAAAAATCATTATTTGGGAGTTTAAAACTCATTCAAGCATGTAAAATAGGCGCCTCCTTATTCCCCCATGCAGAGGTGTCAAAAATGCATCATTTCACCTAAATATCTCTCTTTTTTAACTATTATCCTTGTCCTTAGTCAACTCTTCATCTTATGTGAGTATTTACTCATTTTGGGGGATTTTTCTTTTATTATTCTATTTATCTCCTCCCTAAATTTGGATGAATCTTTTTGGTCCATAGGAACCTTAATTTAAAATTTCAAAAAAATCTTCACCCTCAGGATAATGCTTCTTGAACAGATTATACTTAATTTCTAATGCACCTTCTGAAAATCTTTTTGAACTTCTGTTTTAGGGGAACTTATTTCAATAATATGAGATATTTTTCTATCCAAAAATATTTAAAAATTGAATTACCACTCTCTAGAAGATTTTCTCTCTCTAGGCCAAAACTAGTAGAAACAAGATCTTTTATATTTCTGAAGAGGGATTTGATTACAGGGAAAGATGCTGGACATCTTGAGAGGCTAGGGAGGAATCTTACATTCTCTCCCACTTGAAAAACGCGAGATGTCCTCATCTCGCAAACCGGGGGTAATCTCGCAACAGATCGGCTTCATTCTCCCAGGTGGCATCTTCAAAAGGATAGAACTTCCATTTTACCAATAATTCTCTGAGAATTCTGTTCCTGAGAATCTTTTCTCGAACATCAAGAATTTTTCAGGTTGGAGTTCCATCTGCCCTTGGGTTGAAGAGGTTAGGATTTCATCATCAAGCACATGATTTGGGCTTGGCACATATTTCTTTAGAAGGCTTACATGAAATACATTATGAACTTTGAGATGAGGAGGCAAAAGAAGCTCGTAGGCTAAGTCACCTACTTTCTTTGTAATCAGATATGGCCCACAATATCTGGGGGATAACTTCTTGTACTTCCCAAGAGATAAAGAACTTCTTTTGGGCCGTACTCGAATGAAGACCATATCTGCTTCTTTAAATTCTCTATCTGTCCTCTTCTTATCTGCATATTGCTTTTGTCTATCCTGGGCAGCTTTTATATCTTTACGAATTGCCTGCATATTGCTTTTGTCTATCCTGGGCAGCTTTTATATCTTTACGAATTGCCTACATCTGCTGCTCCATGTCATCAAGCATCTGTCTGGACGTCTCGACCCTAATCAATGGGTCGGACCAAGTTAATGGAGTTAAGCAATCTTGTCCATACAGAGCTTTAAAAGGGCTCATCTCGATACTTCGAGGTGAAAAGAAGCATTGTAGGCGAACTCGACTAGGTGCAGATAACTTAGCCACTTCTTGGGTTCTCTGCCACCACAGCATGACTGAAGTATATCTTCGATTACTTGGTTTACCCTTTCAGTTTGACCATCAGTCTCAGGGTGATAAGCTGTGCTGAGATCCAAGAAAGTTCCCACGGCTTTGAAAATGCAGTCCAGAACCTTGAAGTAAATTTGGGATCTCTGTCACTATTCTCCTGGGTAGGCCATGCAATCTGAAGATTTCTTTGAGGAACACTCTGGCCACATCCACTGCAGTGTAGGTTTCTTTTACTGGGATCAGATGGGCAACTTTGGTTAGTCTGTCAACTACCACGAAAATGGAGTTGTAACTTGATTGCACGGAAGGTAATCCAGTAATAAAATCCATATTGATACATTCCCACTTCATCTGGGGGATGTCCAATGGATGTAACTTCCCAAGCATTTTTACTCTTTCAGCTTTGACTTTCTGGCATGTCAGACATTGATGTACATGATTCAGTACATCCTTTTTTAGACCAGGCCAAAAGAAGCTTTTCTTTACAGACATGTAGGTTTTGATGAAACCTGGATGTCCTGCTATAAGGCTATCATGGGCTTCATTGAGAATTTGACCCTTGGTTCCCTCATCATTAGGAATGCATAGCCTGCGATTATAATACATAATGCCATCATCTAGGTTGTACCTTTGAACTCTGTTCAACTCCTGAGGAGTTTTGCTTTCCTGCATAAGTAGGGTAGCAATAGGGCCAAAGAATCTATCCTGCATGATCTTCTCTCTTGCTTCAATAATCAAAGGATTTGATATTACAGTAATTGCAAGCAAGGAGGCTTTTCTGCTGAGGGCATCTGCTACCACATTTTCTTTGCCTGGGCGGTACTTGATTTCAAAATCAAATTCCTGCAAGGTCTGCATCCACCTTCTTTGGCGCATGTTGAGGTCCTTCTGAGTAAAGATCCACTTTAAGCTCTGATGATCAGTCATCAAAGTGAATCTTTTTTCCAATAGGTAATGTCTCCACAACTTTAAGGCATAGACTACTGAAAGTAGTTCCAAGTCATGGACAGCATAATTCCTCTCATGCGTTCTGAGTTTTCGGGATTCATAGGCCACTGAAATGGGGTATTCTTTTTGACATCTTCAGAGACAGGGTCTGGCTGACGGCCACGGTTTCCTCGTCTCATGATTCTGCCAAAAATTTCTATATTATTAAATTTTTATTTTGATATTATCCACGAGATCCTAAGACTTAAGAGGTTCGAAAAACAATTTCTTAAACAAGATAATGATCTTATTGGAGATCTATGACATATGTCTGATAACAGATTTTTCTTTATCATATCGTCCGTAAACAATCACTTATACAATAGGAATTTTTTCTTAAGAAAACATTTTTATATTTATATAAAAGTTGCAATATGTACATAGAGCAGCTCGGCTCTAGAATTCAAAATCTCCTCGGGAGACGCATATGACGACGGTATTGGGCCATAGCCATGCCCTGATACAGACGTCCACTTACTGACAAGGGAGCTATTATCTTCCATTTAGGAATAAAGCAACTAAGGAGTTTGTAGACTTGGCATGAAAGTCTGAAATTTCAAGGCATCGAATGATAGAGAATGATGCCATGCACCATTTTCAGCTTGAACAAGATCATAGCCAATGAGAGGTTCTGGCCACAGCATTGCACGGCGGTCGGAAGAGGCGTGGACATATTGCCCTGCAAACCACTTTTGCTGTAGTCTCTCCGGCTGGATTAGGAAAATATAAATCCTCGAAATGGCGTGCGAGTCTTGCTCGGCTTGTTCGAGTTGAAGCGGAAGAGATGAGATGCTCGAAGGCGAACGCAGTCATATCTTGGGACTGGGTGAGGTCGGGAATACCAGATAAATAGGGGACTTTCATCTATAAAAATAATTTCTTTGATTAAAAATTCTTCATTAAAGAAGCTTATGGAATGAAAATACATTATGAAAATGCTTTTTTTGAGTTCTTGTTATCAATTTTTGATAAGAATTTATTTATCTTTATTAGCTTTTAGCAAAGCTCTGATACCAACTGTGAGATCCCTCTGCCCCCTCCGCGCACCAGACTCCGGTAGTAGCTGACAGGCGGAAGCACCCCCCTCGTGCACGGGGCAGGGTTTCTCACACGGGGCCTCGCCCGCGAATGTCTGGGCACGAGACTAGGCTGGTGGTCACTCCGAAAATCGAAACCGAGAAAAATTTCCCATGCCCGAAAAGCGGGGAGGATTCCACCTTTTTGAATTTTTCTTAACGAGTTTTCTAACGAGATCACTTTTAAACTATCCTTCACCTGAATAAACGAGATAGAAGGAAACTATCACTGATATAATTTGATCGTCTGAGTAAATTTCAACGCTTTTTTCTGATCAAGATCAGGCACAACCCCGTTGATCCACTCAATTGAGAAATTTATCAGGGAAATTAACTAGCTAATCGAATCCTAGCGTAATCCTAAGATTTTTCAATTTGATTACTAAAACTCCACTGATTCCAGCCTAACCACATCCGGCCCATGGGTTAGCCACCACCCTGCCACTGGAATCGGTGGAACCAAACAAGTACTCACCCACCCATAATTGAAATGCCTTTCTTAACTTTAGCTTTAGAAAATAGATACGCACACACTCCTCTTTAAAACTTTAATAAAAACAATCCATTGACAAACAATTTACTGGTTACACATGTCATACTTCAAAATTTCCATTGAGTCTTTGTTTCTCACAAAACAGTATCACTTTGGACTCTCCGTTGAGACCAGCAAGTCAACTACGAGATCCAGTGATAGATTACAATAATATTGGTCTGTTATACAATATCTTCCTCAACATACGAATGGGTGTCCTCGGCACCACGAGCCCGTGCATTGCCTGGTCAGAACCCTCCAGGATCCTCCTTAGGTGTCCAGGCACTTCACTCAGGGACCGCTTCATCAGCCCTCGTCCATCGTACCGGAAGCGCACCATTTTAACGATACCGAGGCTGGTCAAGACCTCGGCAGGCTTTGCCGCGTGAGCTGTCCCTCGAACACTCCCCGCCAGCTGCTGCTGCAACCGAACTTCCCTTAGATAAACATATATGCCAAATGCTCCCTCCAGCATTCTGGCGTAAGATAGTCTTTTAAGAAAACAGGGTTTCTATGCAAGTTTATAGTTTTGATTTTGTTTGAAAACCATGAATAATCTTAAATCCGTATCTCAATACTTCTAGATCCAGGTGTCCAAACAGAATTCCTCGAATTCTGTTAACTTGATCCTCAGATCAAAATCAAAAGTCTTAACTTAGTTTCAGATTCGGTGGGAGATTTGAGTACATTTTTCCTGAACTGGGCACATCGTCATTGGTTGAATTTGACGAAGGAATTAGGTCTTGGTCAATAGTCTGAATTTGAGTTTGGGTCTGAAAAGGTTCTTCTTAAACTATCTCTCTCAAAGGTACTATTTCAATTTCTCTTTTTCTAAATTTCGCTCGACGAATATTTGCTTACAGGTCTCTAAAACATGAATTTCTTATGAGGAATAAGATAGTCATTTATCTCGATCTCTGAATTTTCTCATTACCATCTTAGTGAATATGAAACGGTAGCATTTCTTCTCATAGATTATCTACTTATTCATTTTTCTAATTTTTATGAAAATTAAATAGAGGATTAAGGAGAACCCTTATTTAATTATAAAGATTCTATATGCATCTAATTATGCATAAAATTCGATTCTGATGAAAGTCACACTTTTATCATCATAAAAAAAACCATTTATGATGAAAATCACTCTTTCAATAAAAAAATATCTTTTATGCACCCATTTATGCATAAAAATAATTTATGATAAAAATCATACTTTTAATATAAAAAAATATCTTTTATGCACCCATTTATGCATAAAAACCATTTATGATGAAAGTAACACTTTTATAATAAAAATAATAATCTTTTATGCATACTTCTATGCATGGAATTTAAATATGATAAAAGTAACACTTTTATAATAATAAAAAATCTTTTATACATACTTCTATGCATGAAATTCAAATATGATAAAAGTGACACTTTTATAATAATAATAATAATCTTTTATGCATACTTCTATGCATAAATATCAAATATGATAAAAGTAACACTTTTATAATAAAAAATAATCTTTTATGCATACTTCTATGCATGAAAATCAAATATGATAAAAGTAACACTTTTATAATAAAAATAATAATCTTTTATGCATACTTCTATGCATGAAAATCAAATATGATAAAAGTAACACTTTTATAATACTAAAAATAATCTTTTATGCATACTTTTATGCATAAAAATCAAATATGATAAAAGTAACACTTTTATAATACTAAAAATAATCTTCTATGTATACTTTTATGCATAAAAATCAAATATGATAAAAGTAACACTTTTATAATAAAAACATAATCTTTTATGCCTAAAAATCCATTTTGATAAAAGTAACACTTTCATAATAAAAGAAAATTATTCCTTTGTGCATAAAAATCTATTTTGATGAAAGTAACACTTTCATAATAAAAGAAAATTATTCCTTTGTGCATAAAAATCTATTTTGATGAAAGTAACACTTTCATAATAAAAGAAAATTATTCTTTTGTGCATAAAAATCTATTTTGATGAAAGTAACACTTTCATAATAAAAGAAAATTATTTCTTTATGCATAAAAATAATAATAATCAATATGCATCTTCTATGCATGAAAATGACACTTTTAGAGTATAGAATTGATAGGAATTACTCTTTTAGCATAATAAAAGATAATTCTTATTTCCAAAAATTTTGCCATAACCTCCTTTGTATGGCTGACCATTTTTCAAATTTTCCTACTTGATTTTGTCATAAAAGTTAACTCTAATTGATTTAAAGTAATCTATACTAATCAAAATTCACTTATACAAGAGAAAACATTATAAAAAGTTTAATTCCATCAAATAACTCTTAGCTAGGATAAAGAAGGGTTGATTCTAAGAAGAGAGAGGGGAAAAGCCTTTCGATCAAGGCAAAACATCCATTTATCACTTCAAACAATCATAAACATTAGAAAAACATAAAACCAATAAAGAAAAATACAAGAATCTCTACTTACATAATTTCTTGGAGATTTCCTTTGGCTTGATGGTTTGAGGGTTCAATTCTTGTTTGTAGCAAGAGTGGCCACCAATCTTTGGAAGAGGGAAATGTCAAAAACTAGTGAATTATTAATAAATTCACAGTTCTTGGCTTGGGAGGAGTAGAGTAACAGTGCACAAAACACTATTGAGTTTCTACAAAGGGGAGGGCTTCTGTTTATAGGAAAAAGTGAACTTCTAACCAAGCCAACTGATTCTAGAATTTTCCAGATCAGTTTGGTCAAATTTTGACCATTTTTGGGTCAATTTTGGTCACTTTTTGGATCTAACTGAAACAGGAGAGAGGAGAGATAAAAATATCCCATTATTTAGGAGTTTAAAACTCATTCAAGCATGTGAAATAGGAGCCTCCTTCATGAGGGGAATTCCCCCATGTAGAGGTGTCAAAAATGCATCATTTCACCTAAATATCTCTCTTTTTTAACTATTATCCTTGTCCTAGTCAACTCTTCATCTTATGTGAGTATTTACTCATTTTTGGGACATTTTTCTTTTATTTTTCTATTTATCTCCTCCCTACATTTGGATGAATCTTATTGGTCCATAAGAACCTTAATTTAAAATTTTAAAAAAATCTTCATCCCCAGGATAATGCTTCTTGAATAGATTATACTTAATTTCTAATGCACCTTCTGAAAATCTTTTTGAACTTCTGTTTCAGGGAAACTTATTTTAATAAGATGAGATATTTTTCTATTCAAAAATATTTAAAAACTGAATTACCACTCTCTAGAAGATTTTCTCTCTCTAGGCCAAAACTGGTAGAAACAAGATCTTTTATATTTCTGAAGAGGGATTTGATTACAGGGAAAGATGCTGGACATCTTGAGAGGCTGGGGAGGAATCTTACAGAGAGAGTCAAGATGCCAGGGAAACTGTAGCCTCTAGACATTCCACATATGAAGTGGGAATGCATCAGTATAGACTTTGTCACTGGATTACCTTTAGTACAATCAGGTTACAACTCTATTTTTGTGGTAGTTGATAGGCTAACCAAAGTTGCCCATCTGATTCCAGTGAAAGAAACATACTCTGTAATGATAATGCCAGAGTTTTCTTTAAGGAGATCTTCAAATTGCATGGTTTACCCAGGAGGATAGTAAGTGATAGAGATCCCAAATTCACATCGAAATTATGGACTGCGTTCTTTGAAAGCAGTAGAAACTTTCTTGGATCTCAGCACATTCTATCACCCCGAAACTGTTGGCCAAATGGAAAGGGTGAATCAGGTAATATAAGATATCCTTCGGTCATGCTGGCAGGGAACCCAGGAAGTGGTTAAGTCATCTACATCTGGTTGAATTTGCTTACAATGCTTCTTATCATCAAAGCATTGCGATGAGTCCTTTCAAAGCTTTGTATGGACAAGATTGCCTTACACCATTGACTTGGTCTGACCCATTGATCAGAGTTGAAATGTCCAGACAAATGCTTGATGACATGGACCAGCAGATGCAATCAATCCGTAAAGATATAAAGGCAGCCCAAGATAGACAAAAGCATTATGCAGATAAAAAGAGGTCAGAGAGAGAGTTTGAAGAGTCAGATATGGTCTTCATTCGAGTACGACCAAAAAGAAGTTCCTTATCCTTAGGGAAGTACAAGAAGCTCTTTCTTAGATACTGTGTGTAAGATTCCTCCCCAGTCTCTCAAGATGTCCAACATCTTTCCCTATAATCAAATCCCTCTTCAAAAATATAAAAGATCTTGTTTCTACCTGTTTTGGCCTAGAGAGAGAAAATGTTCTAGAGAGAGGTTTTTCAGATTTTGAATATTTTTGGATGGAAAAATATTTCTTCTTATTAAAATAAGTTCCCCTAAAATAAAAGTTCAAAAAGATTTTCAGAAGGTGCATTAGAAATCAAGTATAATCTGTTCAAGAGGCCTTATCCTAGGGGTTCAGTTTTTTGAAAATAGGGATCCAGATTTTTTAAAAATTTTAAATTAAGGTTTTAAGGGGCCAATCAAATTTATCCAAATGTGTGGATAAGATAAATAGAAGAAATAAAGAAAATCCCCCCAAAAATGAGTAAATACTCACATAAGATGAAGAGTGGACTAAGGACCAAAGGAAATACTAAAAAAATGGATTTTTGACATCTCACAATGGGAATTCCCCCCTCATGAAGGAGGCACCTATTTCACATGTGTGGTGGAGTTTTAAATTATAAAAAATTGAGATATTTCATCTCTCCTCTCTCCTTATTCAAGTCTAATTCCAAAAAGTAAGCTAAACTGACCTAAAAATGGTCAAAAATTGACCAAACAGATCTGGAAAATTCTAGAATCAGTTTGCTTGGTTAGGAGCTCACTTTTTCCTATAAATAGAAACCTCCCCCTTTGTTGAAGCTTAATAGTGTTTTATGCACTGTTACTCTACTTCTCCCAAGAGACAAGAACTGTGAATTTCTTAATAATTCACTAGTTTTTGACCATTCCATCCTCTAAAGAATTGGTGGCCACTCTTGTTGGCAAACAAGAGTAGATCCCTCAAACCATCAAGCCAAAGGAAAGCTCCCAGAATTTATGTAAGTTAGAAATCTTATATTTTTCTTTACTCTTTTAATGGTTTTCTAGTTTTTGTTTTGTTTGAAATGATAAATCGATGCTATGCCTTGTTGAAAAGGCTTTCCCCCCCTCTCTCTTTCTTAAAATCAGCCCTTCTTTATCCTAGTTAAGTGATCTAATAGTTGGAATTAAACTTTTCATATTGTTTCTTTTTTAAAAGTAAAATTTGATTAGTTTAGAGTGCTTAAACCATTTGGGGATAATTTTTAAGTAATTTTAAGATAGAAAAATTTGAAAAATGGTCAGCCGTACAAAGGAGGTTATGGTAAAATTTTCTAAAATTTGGTGAAATAAGTTTTATCTTTTATCATTCAAAAAGAGTAATCCCCACCATTTGTGTATTCTAAAAGTGTTATTTTCATTCTAGGCATAGAAAAATGCATAGTAGAAATATTTTTATTATAAAAGTGTTATTTCTTTTAGATATAAATTCTATGCATAGAAAGATGCATATTGGTTATTTTTTTATTACAAAAGTGTTACTTTCATCAAAATAAATTTTTATGCATAAATAGATGCATAAAAGAATATTTTTTTATTATAAAAGTGTTACTTTCATCAAAATGGATTTTTATGCATAAATAGATGCATAAAAGAATATTTTTTATTATAAAAGTGTTACTTTTATCAATATTGATTTTTATGCATAAATAGATGCATAAAAGAATGTTTTTTTAAATAAAAGTGTTACTTTCATCAAAATAGATTTTTATGCATAAATAGATGCATAAAAGAATTTTTTTATTATAAAAGTGTTACTTTCATCAAAATGGATTTTTATGCATAAATAGATGCATAAAAGAATATTTTTTTATTATAAAAGTGTTACTTTCATCAAAATGGATTTTTATGCATAAATAGATGTATAAAAGAATATTTTTATTATAAAAGTGTTACTTTCATCAAAATGGATTTTTATGCATAAAGAGATGCATAAAAGAATATTTTTTATTATAAAAGTGTTACTTTCATCAAAATGGATTTTTTATGCATAAATAGATGCATAAAAGAATATTTTTTATGATAAAAGTGTTACTTTCATCAAAATGAATTTTTATGCATAAAATGATGCATAAAAGAATATTTTTATTGTAAAAGTGTTACTTTGATTTTTATGCATAAAAGGATTTTTCTTTTATATAAAAGTGTTATTTCTTTAGAAGTTGGGTTTTATGCATAAATAGATGCATACAGAATTTTTATATCAAACAAGAGTTCTCTTTAATCCTTTGTTTAAATCCCATGAATATTGGTAAATGAATAAGTAAATACTATTTGAATTCAGTTAAGCAAATACTCAATGAATGAAATTCAGTAAAGTAGTAATTGAAATATTACCCTTTGATAAAGATAGTTCAGGGAGAACCTTTCCAGACTCGATCCCCTGAATCAGACTATGACCAAGACATAACTCCTTCGTCAGTTTCAAGAATAGACGATGTGACCAGTTCAGTAATCTACACTCAAATCACCCACCGAATCTCAAACTAAGTTGAGACCTTTGATTTTGATCTGAGGATCAAGATTACAGAATTCGAGAAATTCTGCTTGGGAATCTAGACCTGTGATCTAGAAGTATTGGGATACAGATTTAAGAAATACCCATTGTATTCAAAAGAAATTCAAAACTGAAAACTTGCATAGAAACCCTGTTTTCTTAAAGGACTGTCTTACGCCAGAATGCTAGAGGGAGCATTTGGTATATGTGTTTTTCTAAGGAAAGTTTGGTTGCAACAGATGGCGGGGAGTGTTCAAAGGGACGGCTCACGCGACAAAAACCTGCCCAGGTCTTGACCAGCTTGGGTATGGTGTAAAATGGTGTGCTTCTGGTACGATGGGCGAGGGCTGACGAAGCGGTCCCTGAGTGAAGTGCCAGGACACCTAAGGAGGATCCTAGAGGGTTCTGACCAGGCGATGCACAGGCTCGCGGTGCTTAGGACACCCATGCGTATGTCGTGGAAGATGTATATATGAATGATGACGAGAAAATTATTGTAATCTGTTTACTGGATCTCGTTGCTGACCCGCTGGTCTCAACGGAGAGTCGAGACTGATACTATTTTTTGAGAATCAAGGATTGAATGGAAATTTTGAGTTATGACATCTGTAAACCAGTAATTGTTTGTCAATGGATTGTTTTTTAAATTAAAGTTTAAAGAGGAGTGTGTGAGTATCTGTATTCTAAGGCAAAAGTTAAGAAAGGCTTTCAATTATGGGTGGGTGAGTACTTGTCTGGTTCTACTAATCTAGTGGTTGGGCGGTGGCTAACCCATGGGCCAAATGGGGTTACGCTTAGAACTTGAGTAGTTAATTAAAAGCCTGAAGACTTCTCAAATGAATAGATCCACGGCTGTGCCTGATTCAATTAGGAAAAAAGTGTTGATCCCTTCAAGTTAAGTCTGTAATAGTTTCCCTTCTATCTGGTTTATTCAGATAAAGGTTAGTTCAGTATCTTGACCTCGTTAGAAAAATTTGTTAAGA
Organism: Cibotium barometz; assembly: GCF_041138505.1. Taxonomy (NCBI): domain Eukaryota; kingdom Viridiplantae; phylum Streptophyta; class Polypodiopsida; order Cyatheales; family Cibotiaceae; genus Cibotium; species Cibotium barometz. Next base: position 31,398,228 of record NC_141077.1, on the reverse strand, counting down.
AAATATAAATGGTGGAATCATCCCTGTTTTCTGGGTGTGGAAAATATTCCCGGTTTTGGTTTTCAGAATGACCACCAGCTTAGTCTCGTGCCCGGGAGGGCGAGGCCCTGAGTGGGAAACCCTGCCCCGCGCAAGAGAAAGCTGCTTCCGCTGCTACCATCCGGGAATCCGGGGCACAGAGGGGGCACTGGGATCTCAAAGTTGGTATCAGAGCATTGTTGTAAATTTACGTAACAGCAATAGAAATTGCTTAAAAATTTTAAAGTAAACCTGGGAAATAATGTTTTCACTTGTTAATATTATGTTCAAGGAACTTTAAAAATTAAAAACTCATAAATAGAATTGGAATTTATAGATGGATACCTCGAATCTATCTGGCATTCGTGAACTCTTCCACAGTCAGGATATGATAGCCTTTGCACATTGAGCACCTCATCAACTCTGTTTACGACCCAAGTGAGCAGATTGAGACTCGTGCGTCATTTTGAGAATTTCATGCCGAGTTTTTAGGCTTCTTAGCCGCTTTATCCCTAGAGATAGAATTACAGCACCTCTTTTTGTAATGAATCGTGTGTACCATGGCATGTCTCCTTGCAATTTCACTTCTTTATGCGTATATGATTGAGACAGTGATTTTGGGGAGCTGTGATGCTCTATGTATATATCGAAAACTTTTGATAATAAATGATGTTTTGCAAAAAAATTCCAAATTGTTTTCATGATTGTGAATATGGTTAATCTTGTTTCATGAAGTATGATGAAATAATTATCTGTTTAAAGAATAAATTGTAAAAATTAAATAATCATAAATCTGTTGTCAAAGTTAAGCTGACAAAAATCTCATTTTGTGAGAATCATGAGGCGCGCAGCCCATACAAGATAACCGGATCCTCTAATTGATGACGAAGAGTTAGATCCGGATGTTTGAAAAGCCCTGCATAGATCCCAACCTGGTCCCTTCAAGGGTGAAGGGGAGCAGTTAGGTGAAGTAGTGGAAAAGTGGATTGAGGCAATGGAGGAATACTTTGATGTAACTGAGAGAAGCAAGATGGCTCTTGCCAAGTTAAAGATTGTGGAAATGACCAGGGTCGCTTGGAGGAATCACTGCGAGACTAACTGTCTCGACTGGAATACCCAGACCTGGACCGATCTTAAAGCTTACCTCAAAAAGAGGTTTTGTCCTCCGGGCTTCCTTGAAACTAAAATGAATGAGTTCTTGGAACTAAAGCAGGATAGCCGGACAATTGAAGAGTACCATCAAGCTTTTGCCCTTCTCCTCAAATATTCCCCTCAGTTAGATGAAGAGCAGCTGATGGGGCCAGGTTCATTCGAGGAATGAACGAGCCATTGGACACCTTAGTAAAGAATGCCAAACCTGTCTCAATGGCCGAAGCAGTAGGAATGGCAAAGGACTTTGCCAAAGCCTTTGTTGTTAAGGTCCCGCCAAAGACTTTGTTGTTAAGGTCTTGCCAAAGCCTGCACCCTCTAATTTTAAAAGATTCCAAACCCCGAGAAGTATTTCAAATTTTCTGCCCCCAAAGAGGCAGCAAGGCCCAAATCAGAATCAGGATACTGGACGATTCATAAGTGAAGGAAGACCCTTCCCATAGAACACTTTCTTAGGAGCCCCACCTCTTTCAAGGATTCAAAGGGATGAGCTCAGAAGCTTAGATGATAATTAAGACGTGATTAGTGAGTAATTAACTAATAGCTTAATGTAGGCATGGATAATAAAAAACCAGCAAGTTCTCATTAGGCCAATGCCTCAATTTATAGAGTTTACATCCAAGCATCTAATCCCACTGATTTCTCCTTGATTCACTCCACCTCTTTTGCTTGATTCTCTCCACCTCTCTGGGTGTGTGCGGGAACAAGCCCTTGGCTAGAGGCTGTAAAAGAGAATCTGTAAATGTGAGAGAACCTGTGAAAAGGTGAGAAGAATCTACTGGGAGAGAATAAAGGGTAGCATAAGGAGATTTAGGAGGTGTGGAGATATTCTGAGAGAGGTGGAGAGAATCAAGCAAAAGAGGTGGAGTGAATCAAGGAGAAATCAGTGGAATTAGATGCTTGGATGTAAACTCTATAAATTGAGGCATTGGCCTAATGATAACTTGCTGGTTTTTTATTATCCATGCCTACGTTAAGCTATTAGTTGATTACTCACTAATCATATCTTAATTATCATCTAATCACTTTGTTAATGATGTTGATTCTAGCATTTGATCCACCATAGCTCATCACATTGCTGTAATTTTAATATGGTATTAGAGCCTAGCCTAGAATCCATCAATTTGTGAGCCCATTATCTTGCTAATCACCTAGCTAATTAGGATTAGTAGAAAATTAATATTTTCACCTCTTTTTCAACTAACCTCTGCACCCCCAGCCAGTGGAGGGGCTTGATCTCCCTCCACGAGTAACATTAGGGCAAGCCTTTCTAGGCAAGCCTAGCTAACTCATTGGTGCTCCAGCCAAGCGAATCAGGGCAGCAAAACGTCGACCCCACAGCTCACAATTTTCGCTGATTTGCAGGCACCATTTTTTTTGAGGAAAAATGAGATCTTGTCTTGTCCAGTTGCAATGGGTCTAATTTCTCTTAGCCCCAGAGGTTTTCAAGCATGCTCTACAAGCTGGTGAAGTCAGAATTTGATTTGATCAAGTCTACAGTGAGATCCAAGCTCTTCATCAAATCTACAGGTGACTTTGGTAAAACAAAGATTAAGCATTCAATGTTTGGTCAAATCTTGTGTTTCTTGGCTTAATCCTCTACTAGACTAATTGCTATTGATGGCCTTGAAAGCATTTGAGCTCATTTGAACTCTAAGGCCTCAGATCTGGACTCCCCGCATACTCTGTTTTTTGTACACAAAACAGAGTATTAATTTGCTAATCAGTGATTAATCAATGCTAATCACTATATTTTGGTGCAATTGAGGATCAAATTAACCATTAGGTATCTGATACAGATCCCTATAACTTCAGATTGCAATTCGCAGATGGTTTGATACTCCAACCATTCCGTACAAATTGGTTACCCTTGATTTAATGTAATTTATGGTGATTTTATGCTGATAAATCTGTTGTAATCATCTCCTAAACACCAGATTGAGTTATAAAAGGGTAGACACTGCCCTTGAATCTTGAAATTGGATCAAGAGGTAAGACCCCCTTCACATCATCATGAGTATAGCACAAGAAATAGCCAAATTTAATGGGGAGTAGTTTTACACATGGTGGCAGATAAAATGGCAGACAAAAACCATGTATCTGCTCATGAGGAAAAATCTATGGGGGCTAGTTGAGGGAAGAGATGAATGCCCAGAGGTGAGAGGGGAAAATGAGTGGAAGAGTAGGAATGAAAAAGCATTGGGACTTATTGCACTCAGTTTAAATGATGAAATCATTCATCACATCACAGGGATACAATGGGCAAAAGATGCATGGGATGAACTCAATAAATTATTTGGCACACAAGCTAAAAATTCAAAGATAAATTTGTTAATGCAATTCTACAAATTGGATATGAAGGAAAGTGAACCTTTAATCACACACTTGAACAAATATAAAAGCATTAAGCAACAACTGGCAGCTATTGGCAAAAAGGTAGAAGATGATGAGGCACTAGCAGTGCTTCTGAAGAGTGTGGACAAAGGTGATATGAAAATATTGTAGCAATACTAAAGAATGTACCTGAATTGAAGCTACACAAGATAGAAGGAGCTCTACTAGAGCAAGAGAGCAGAGGCAAAGAGAAGAAATGGCTCGACTTAACAGCAGGAGAAGAAAGAGCATTCTTCACCCGAGGAGGATTCTCTCAAGGACGAGGACGAGGAAGAGGCAGAGTAGGAGGAAGGACCTTCACTTGCCACAACTGTGGAAAGCTAGGACACATGGAAAGAGACTGCTACAACAAACCTAGTCAAAAGATGGAATTTCTCTAGATTCCGCAAAAGTCCAAGCAGTCATAGATTGGCCTAAACCAAATAGTGAAAGAAGTCAGAGGATTCTTGGGATTGACTGGTTGGTATAGAATTTTTATACCAAAGTATGCTCTCATATCTTCCCTCCTGAGACAAAGCTTCTCAAGAAGAATATTCCATTTCAATGGTCTGCCAAGTGCCAGAGTGCTTTTGATAAGCTGAAGACCGCCTTGGTAACCAATCCATTCTGAAGCTACCAGATTTCTCTCTACCCTTTGAGGTAGTAAAATCGATGCCAGTGGTTTTGCCCTGGGAGGTGCACTTATGCAAGAAGGTCATGTAGTGGCCTATGAATCCCGAAAACTCAGAACGCATGAGAGGAATTATGCTGTCCATGACCTAGAACTACTTTCAGTAGTTTATGCCCTGAAGTTGTGGAGACATTACCTACTGGGTCAAAGATTCACTTTGATGAGATCATTAGAGCTTAAAGTGGATCTTCATTCAGAAAGATCTCAACATGCGCCAAAGAAGGTGGATGCAGACCCTGCAGGAATTTGATTTTGAAATCAAGTACCACCCAGGCAAAGAAAATGTGATAGCAGATGCCCTCAGCAGAAAAGCCTCCTTGCTTGCAATTACTGTAGTGTCAAATCCTTTGATTATTGAAGCAAGAGAGAAGATCATGCAGGATAGATTCTTTGGCCTTATTGCTACCCTACTTATGCAGGAAAGCAAAACTCCACAGGAGTTGAACCGAGTTCAAGGGTATAGCCTGGATGATGGAATTATGTATTATAATCGTAGGCTATGCATTCCCAATGATGAGGGAGCTAAGGGTCAAATTCTGAATGAAGCCCATGACAGCCTTATTGCAGGACATCTAGGTTTCATCAAAACCTACATGTCTGTGAAGAAAAGCTTCTTTTGGCATGGTCTAAAAAAGGATTTGCTTAATCATGTACGTCAATGTCTGACCTGTCAGAAAGTCAAGGCCAAGAGAGTAAAAATTCCTGGGAAGTTACATCCATTAGACATCTCCAGATGAAGTGGGAATACATCAGTATGGATTTTATTACTGGATTACCTTCAGTGCAATCAGGTTACAACTCCATCTTCGTGGTAGTTGATAGACTAACCAAAGTTGCCCATCTGATTCCAGTAAAAGAAACCTACACTGCAGTGGATGTGGCCAGAGTGTTCCTCAAGGAAATCTTTAGATTGCATGGCCTACCCAAAAGAATAGTAAGTGATCGAGATCCCAAATTCACGTCAAGATTCTGGACTGCATTTTTTGAAGCAGTAGGAACTTTCTTGGATCTCAACATAGCTTACTACCACCGTGAGACCGATGGTCAAACAGAAAGGATAACACCTACAATGCTTCTTATCACCAAAGTATTGGGATGAGCTCTTTCAAAGCTCTGTGTGGACAAGATTGCTTAACTCCCCATTAACTTGGTCCGCCGACCCATTGATTAGGGTCGAGATGTCCAGACAGATGCTTAACGACATGGAACAGCAGATGCAGTCAATTCGCAAAGATATAAAAGCTGCCCAAGATAGACAAAAGCAGTATGCAGATAAGAAGAGGACAGACATAGAATTCGAAGAAGCAGATATGGTCTTCATTCATATACGCCCCAAAAGAAATTTCTCTATCTCTTGGGAAGTACAAGAAGTTATCCCCTAGATATTGTGGGCCATATCTGATTACAAAGAAAGTAGGTGACTTAGCCTACGAGCTTCTTCTGCCTCCTCATCTCAAAGTACATAATGTATTTCATGTCAGCCTTCTTAAAGTACGTACCAAGCTCGAATCATGTGCTTGATTGATGAAATATTAACTTCTTCAACCCAAGGGTAGATGGAACTCCAACATGAAGAAATCCTTGATGTTCGAGAAAAGGTTCTCAGGAACAAAATTCTGAGATAATTATTGGTCAAATGGAAGTTCTATCCTTTGAAGATGCCACCTGGGAGAAAGAAGCCGAACTGTTGCAGGATTATCCCCAGTTTGTGAGATGAGGATATCTCACGTTTTTCAAGTGGAGGAGAATGTAAGATTCCTCCCCAGCCTCTCAAGATGTCCAGCATCTTCCCCTGTAATCAAATCCCTCTTCAGAAATATAAAAGATCTTCTTTCTACTTGTTTTGACCTAGAGAGAGAAAATATTCTAGAGAGAGATTATTGAGATTTTGAATATTTTTGGATGGAAAAATATCTCTTCTTATTAAAATAAGCTTCCCCGAAACAAAAGTTCAAAAAGATTTTCAGAAGGTGCATTAGAAATCAAGTATAATCTGTTCAAGAGGCCTTATCCTAGGGGTCCAAATTTTTTGAAAAATTTAAATTAAGGTTTTGAGGGGCCAATCAGATTCATCCAAATGTGTGGATAAGATAAATAGAAGAAATAAAGAAAATCCCCCCCAAAAATGAGTAAATACTCACATAAGATGAAGAGTGGACTAAGTATCAAAGGAAATACTAAAAAAATGGATTTTTGACACCTCACAATGGGAATTCCCCCCTCATGAAGGAGGTGCCTATTTCACATGTGTGGTGGAGTTTTAAATAATCAAAAATTGAGATATTTTATCTCTCCTCTCTCCTAATTCAAGTCTAGTTCCAAAAAGTAAGCTAAACTGACCTAAAAATGGTCAAAAATTCACCAAACTGATCTAGAAAATTCTAGAATTAGTTTGCTTGGTTAGGAGCTCAATTTTTCCTATAAATAGAAACCTCTCCCTTTGTTGAAGCTTAATAGTGTTTTATGCACTATTACTCTACTCCTTCCAAGAGCCAAGAACTGTGAATTTCTTAATAATTCACTAGTTTTTGACCATTCCCTCCTCTAAAGAATTGGTGGCCACTCTTGTTGCAAACAAGAGTAGATCCCTCAAACTATTAAGCCAAAGGAAAGCTCCCAGAATTCATGTAAGTTAGAAATCTTATATTTTTCTTTACTCTTTTAATGGTTTTCTAATTTTTATTTTGTTTGAAATGATAAATCGATGCTATGCCTTGTTGGAAAGGCTTTTTCCCTCTCTCATTCTTAAAATCAGCCCTTCTTTATCCTAGTTAAGTGATCTAATAGTTGGAATTAAACTTTTCATATTGTTTCTTTTTTAAAAGTGAAATTTGATTAGTTTAGAGTGCTTAAAACCATTTGGGGATAATTTTTAAGTAATTTTAAGATAGGAAAATTTGAAAAATGGTCAGCCATACAAAGGAGGTTATGGTAAAATTTTCTAAAATTTGGTGAAATAAGTTTTATCTTTTATCATTCAAAAAGAGTAATCCCCGCCATTTGTGTATTCTAAAAGTGTTATTTTCATTCTAGGCATAGAAAAATGCATAGTAGAAATATTTCTATTATAAAAGTGTTATTTCTTTTAGATATAAATTCTATGCATATTGGTTATTTTTTTTATTACAAAAGTGTTACTTTCATCAAAATGGATTTTTATGCATAAATAGATGCATAAAAGAACATTTTATTACTATAAAAGTGTTACTTTCATCAAAATAGATTTTTATGCATAAATAGATGCATAAAAGAACATTTTTATTATAAAAGTGTTACTTTCATCAATATTGATTTTTAGGCATAAATAGATGCATAAAAGAATGTTTTTTATTATAAAAGTGTTACTTTCATCAATATTGATTTTTATGCATGAATAGATGCATAAAAGAATATTTTTTATTATAAAAGTATTTTTTTCATCTAAATGCATTTTTATACATAAATAGATGCATAAAAGAATATTTTTTTATTATAAAAGTGTTACTTTCATCAAAATAGATTTTTATGCATAAATAGATGCATAAAAGAATATTTTTTTATTATAAAAGTGTTACTTTTATCAAAATAAATTTTTATGCATAAAAGAATATTTTTTATTATAAAAGTGTTACTTTCATCAAATTGGATTTTTATGCATAAATAGATGTATAAAAGAATATTTTTATTATAAAAGTGTTACTTTCATCAAAATGGATTTTTATGCATAAATAGATGCATAAAAGAATATTTTTTATTATAAAAGTGTTACTTTCATCAAAATGGATTTTTATGCATAAATAGATGCATAAAAGAATATTTTTTTTATCATAAAAGTGCTTTCATTAAAATGGATTTTTATGCATAAAATGATGCATAAAAGAATATTTTTATTGTAAAAGTGTTACTTTCACTAATATTGATTTTTATGCATAAAAGGATTTTTCTTTTATATAAAAGTGTTATTTCTTTAGAAGTTGGATTTTATGCATAAATAGATACATACAAAATTTTTATATCAAAACAAGAGTTCTCTTTAATCCTTTGTTTAAGTCCCATGAATATTGGTAAATGAATAAGTAAATACTCTGTGAAAGAAAATTCTACCGTTTCATATTTCCTAGGATGATAATTAGAAAATTCAGAAAACCTATCGAAGTCAGAATTTTAGTTAAATGATTAATTTATCCCTCATAGGAATTTGTGATTAGTTTTGAATTCAGTTAAGCAAATACTCAATGAATGAAATTCAGTAAAGTAGTAATTAAAATATTACCCTTCGATAAAGATAGTTCAGGGAGAACCTTTCCAGACTCGATCCTCTGAATCAGACTATGACCAAGACATAACTCCTTCGTCAGTTTCTGCAAGAATAGACGATGTGACCAGTTCAGTAATCTACACTCAAATCACCCACCGAATCTAAAACTAAGTTGAGACCTTTGATTTTGATCTGAGGATCAAGATTACAGAATTCGAGAAATTCTGCTTAAGAATCCAGACCTGTGATCTAGAAGTATTGGGATACAGATTTAAGAAATACCCATTGTATTCAAAAGAAATTCAAAACTGAAAACTTGCATAGAAACCCTGTTTTCTTAAAGGACTGTATTACACCAGAATGCTAGAGGGAGCATTTGGTATATGTGTTTTTCTAAGGGAAGTTCAGTTGCAACAACAGCTGGCAGGGAGTGTTCAAAGGACGACTCACGCGGCAAAAACCTGCCCAGGTCTTAAACAACCTGGTATGGTGTAAAATGGTGTGCTTCCGGTACGATGGGCGAGGGCCGACGAAGCGGTCCCTGAGTGAAGTGCCAGGACACCTAAGGAGGATCTTGGAGGGTTTTGACCAGGCGATGCACGGGCTCGTGGTGCTTAGGACACCCATACATATGTCGTGGAAGGTGTATATATAAATGATGATGATAAAATTATTGTAATCTATTTTACTGGATCTTGTTGCTGACCCGCTGGTCTCAACGGAGAGTCTAGAGTGATACTATTTTGTGAGAATCAAGGATTGAATGGAAATTTTGAGTTATGACATCTGTAACTAGTAATTGTTTGTCAATGGATTGTTTTTTAAATTAAAGTTTAAAGAGGAGTGTGTGAGTATCTGTATTCTAAAGCAAAAGTTAAGAAAGGCTTTCAATTATGGGTGGGTGAGTACTTGTCTGGTTCTACTATTCCAGTGGTTGGGTGGTGGCTAACCCATGGGCCGGATGGGGTTACACTTAGAACTCAAGTAGTTAATCAAAAGCCTGAAGACTTCTCAAATGAATAGATCAACGGCTGTGCCTGATTCAATTTTAGGAAAAAAGCGTTGATCCCTTCAAGTTAAGTCTGTAATAGTTTCCCTTCTATCTGGTTTATTCAGATAAAGGTTAGTTCACTATCTTGACCTCGTTATTAGAAAATATAAATGGTGGAATCGTCCCCGTTTTTCGAGCATGGAAAATTTTCCTGGTTTCGGTTTTCGGAATGACCACCAGCTTAGTCTCGTGCCGCCCGGACATTCGAGGGTGAGGCCCCGAGTGAGAAATCGTACCCCGTGCAAGAGGAATTTACTTCTGCTGCTACCATCCGGGAATCCGGTGCGCAGAAGGGGCAGTGGGATCTCACACTGTGGGCCGTATGCTGTCATAAAGAAAGTGGGCGATCTAGCCTACAAACTTCTTTTGCCTCCCCGTCTCAAGGTACATGATGTATTCCATGTCAGTTTGCTTAAGAAATATGTACCTAGCCCGAGTCACATGCTTGATGATGAAGAATTGATCTCTCTGACTCAAGGCTAGATGGTACTCCAACCTGAGAAAATCCTTCACGTTCGGGAGAAGATTCTCAGGAGCAGAGTCCTCAGAGAATTCTTAGTAAAGTGGAAGTTCTTCCCTCTAGAATACGCCACCTGGGAGAAAGAAGAAGATTTGGCGTAGGATTACCTCCACTTTGCGAGATGAGGACATCTCGCGTTTTTCAAGTGGGAGAGGATGTAAGATTCCTCCTCAACCTGAATAACAATTAAGCCTCTACTTTAATCCCTTGTAATCATTCTATGTTTCTGAATATAAGAAAATATTATTTTTTCTTGTTTGGCCTAGTGAGATAAAAAAATTTCCTTGTTTGGCCTAGTGAGATAAAATTTTCTAGACAGTGGTAAATCAATATTGGTATATTTTTGGATAAATAAATTCTACAAATATCAAAAAAATGTTTTCCTAAAATAAAAAATCAAAATAGATTTTCTAAGGTGCAATTTGAATTAATTAAAAATGATTTAGAAGACCTTAGCCTAAGGGTCAAGATAATCTGAAAATTTTGGATTAAGGTTCCTATGGACCAATAAGATTAATCCAAGTGTTGGGATAAGATAAATGCAAAGAATAAAAGAAAATACCCAAAAATGAGTAAATGCCCACATAATATGAAGAGTTGACTAAGTACTAGATATATTAGTTAAAAACTATGAAGTATTAATTTAAAAAAATGAGATATTTTGGAGTACTCATTCATTTTTGACACATTGGGTAAGGAGAAGGGAGGCCTTCAAGGAGGCACCTATTTCACATGTGTGGATGAGTTTTAAACTAAAAAATAATAGGATATTTTTTATCTCTCCTCTCTCCTAGATCAAACCATATCAAAAAGGGAGCAAAACTTGTCCAAACTGAAGTTGGAAAATTCTAGAACTCAGTTGGACTCAGTTAGTGGCCTCCCTCACCTATAAATAGACCCTCATTCTTTTGTATTCTCATCTGTGAACTAAACTATGCCGGTATTACTCTAAGATAAGCTTATTTTCTATTATCTCCTAAAAATCCTCTACAAATTGAAGAGGTTGGAGCTTCTCTCTCTCTCTTCAATCTTCCTTGGAGACTTCATCAACATACCAAACCAATTGATTGGTTGGGGGCCTCTACTTTCATCAAAGAATCAAGCAATCTAGGAGGTAAAATGTGATTTATGGTCTTTTTTCTTTAATCTCCAAATGTTTCTCTCTTCTCAACCCCTCTCAAGCTTGAGAAGCATTCAATTGAATGGCTTTTGAGTACAATTGAAGTTCTTTAATGAAATTGTAGTGATAAAACACATAAATTTCCATTTATGCTTAAATTATAACTTTTTTAATCATTTCTCTCTCTCCCCCAAAGAATGGTCATTCCTATGACCTATTCTATATTCAAATGAAGCTTCTCATGAAGCAATTCTCTAATCTAAAAGTAATTTCTATGCTTGTCAAATTGAGGCCAAATAAGTGGCTTTTTAATGCTTTTATGCTATTTAATTTATAAAAAAATTAAGAATCAAGTCCATAATTGGATATTGATCCAATTAATGGTTATTCTAATCATAGTAGGGATATTACTAAACTTTATGCTTTCAAATTATTGAGAATTATCAGTAATAGCAGCAGAGCTATGGCAAAGTTTTTGAAAAATTAATACATAAGTCATTTTCATTCATAATATGAAAAGAGGACTTCCTACCATATTCTAGGATTAATCATGATTAATTGAATGATTCTCATTATAATCATGAAAAATTTAATTTTTATGTTTATGCATAAATAGTTAATTAGAAAAAAGAGGAATTTTTAGTAATTCATTTTTATGTTAAAAGAGTAATCCCCATGAGGATGGAAATCCATGTATTCCAATGAAGTAAGAGAAAAATTGTGATGCTAAAATAATGTATATTTTATTTAAAAAATTAAAGAAGGATTTTAGTTAAATTTATCTTCTTGCATAGATAAGTTTAAATGATGAAAGAAGAATTCCCACCATATTGGAATTTAAATATTTAAATGAGGAAAGTGTAATTCCTAGTGTGAAGGAATTAATGGAGATTTTTATTTAAATTTTAAGAGAAAATTTGGTTAAATTTCTTTTTGTATAGATAAATTTAAATGATGAAAGAGGAATTCCCACCATATTGGAATTCAAATATTTAAATGAGAAAAGTGGATTTTTTAGCTTAATGGAATTATTGGATATTTTTATGTAATTTTTAAGAAGAATTTTAAATAGATTTAATTTATGGTAAAAGAGGAATTCCCATGATAATTGGATTGCACTCATTAAATGAGAAAAAGAGGGATTGTAAGTTTATTCAAAAAAATAGGTATTGGTATTTAGTTAAAAGAAGAATTTTTATGATATTTAAGAAAAGATGGGTTTGAATTAAATCTTAGTGTCAAAAGAAGAATTTCCACCATAATTCTACCTAATGAATTAAGGTTGAGAAATTATGTGATAGAAGGAATATCTTTGGATATTTTAATTGGTAAAATCACTAAATGATATATACCCAAAACTAGATGTTTATCTGAAGGGAATCCTTGTAGAACTAAACCGAATGAATTTGGTTAGACTACGAGAGGGACGGACAGTAAACCTACTTGTCCATCTCTCGATCTGAATTAAGTAAAAACTTCGTGGACCAATTCCAGTTTCTAACATAAAGAATAGACTACCGAAACTAAACTAGTTTTTCCTAACCGAACTCACCAAGTATCTAGTTGGATAATCAGACTGAATGATGGGTAGATTACCCTGATGAGAGATCAAGGATCCTCATTATGAAACTGGGAATTATGGAAAAAGGGATTTTGGAACCAATCTCAAATTGGAATTTTATTGGAACCTCTGTTTTTTTAGGACTGTTTTATGCCAGAATGCTGGAGGAAGTATTTGGCTTATGTTTTTCTAAGAGCAGGTTCGTTTAGAACAGCTGGCGGGGAGTGGTCAAGGGACGTCACTCGCGGCAAAGCCTACCGAGGTCTAGACCAGCCTTGGTACGGTTAAAATGGTGCACTTCCGATATGATGGGTGAGGACCGATGAAGCGGTCCCTGAGTGAAGTGCTAGGACACCTAAGGAGGATCCTAGAGGGTCCTGACTAGATACACGGGCACACAGTTGCTAAGACACCCATGCGTACGTCAAGGAAGATTTCGGATGGAGAAAAAGGAAAGATTTTTGGGAACCAAATTTTGATACTGGATCTCATTTTGGTTAGCCAGCTGATCTTCAACGGAGAGTCCAGAGGATATTATTGTAATACACTGGACTCGGAATTTTGGAAAATGATGATAAAAAATATTATGATTTCTATAAAAGGATTGTTTTAAAGCCAATCGAATCTGTTATAAATGGTAATTTCATATTGGGTGTGTACGTGGTATGCTTACCTTAATTTTTGCATGAATCGCCGGCTAGGGGACCTGGGAACTCTTTTCCTCTCAGTACCCGAGCAAAAACACAACCAAATCTTTATAAAGGAATCCCACCAATACAATCGACCGGCTAACCCATGGGCCGGATGCAGTTAGGATGGATTAGAGGATTCCTGAGAGACAACTACATACGATTAGTTACGTTAATTAGTTTAAATCCTGAGAAGACCTTGTTCTGTGGGAGGGGATCAGCGGGCTATGCCTCGTAAATGAGGAAAAAAGCGGTGATTCCATGGACCAAGTGCAAGTCTCTTCTTGATGTGACTATGTGACTTCAGGTTTAGTCAGATCACTTTAACTAGTTAAGACTTTGACTCGTCAGAGTAATTCCCTATTAGAAGATTTTCCCATGGAGGAATCGCCCGTGCCTCCTGGGCAAGGGGAGGCTTCCAGGCCCGGTCTCGGAGGGATCGCTCGAGCTAGCCTCTCATCCCGGACATCCGCGAGTGAGGCCCTGAGTGTGGATCCTTGCCCCGCGCGGGAGGCCGGCGCCGCTTCCGCCGCCGGCATGGGCACCGCGGAGGGGGCAGGGACCTCACAGCTGGTATCAGAGCTTTGTTGAAAGCTAATAAGGATAAACGAATCCTTATCAGAAATTGATAATAAAAAACTCAAAAAAGCAATTTTCATAATGTATTTTCATTCCGCAAGTCTCATTAATAAAGATTTTTTAATCAAAGAAATTATTTTTTTAGATGGAAGTTCCATACTTATCTGGTATTCCCAACCTCACCCAGTCTCACAAGACATGACTCGCACGGCATCCAACATCTCATCTTTTCTGCTGCAACTCAAACAAGCCCAGTCAGACTTGCACGCCATTTCGAGAATTTATATTTTCCTGACCCCCAGCCAAGAGACAACAGCATAAGTGGTTTGCAGGGCAATATGCCCACGCCTCTTGCGACCGGCGTGCAATGCTGACGCAGAACCTCTCATTGGCCATGATTTTGATAAAGCTGAAAGTGGTACATGGTGTCATTCTATATCATTCAACGCCTTAGAATTTCATACTTTCATGCCAAATCTACAGACTCCTTAGTCGCTTTATTCCTAAGGAGAAGATAATAGCTCCCTTGGCAGTAAGTGAACGTTTGTATCAAGACATAGCTATGGCCCAGTACCGCCATCTTATGCATCTCCCGAGGAGATTTTGATTTGTGGAGCCGAGCTGCTCTATGTACATATTGTATCTTTTATATAAATAAAGAAATGTTTTTTAGAGAAAAATTCCTTGCTGTATAAGTGATTGTTTATGGACGAACTGATAAAGAAAAATTTGTTACTGGACTTATGCCATAGATCTCCAATAAGATCATTTATCTTGTTTAAGAAATTGTTTTCCGAATCCCTTAAGTCTTAGGATCTCGTGGGGATGATATCAAAATAAAAATTTAATAATATATCATTTTTGGCAGAATCATGAGACGAGGAAACTGTGGCCATCAGCTAGACCCTCTCTCTAAAGATGATGAGCTTGACCTTGACGTTCGCAAATCTCTTCATAGAACTCAGCCAGGACCCTTCAAAGGAGAAGGGGAGAACCTGGGCGAGGCTGTGGGAGAAATGGGTGGAAGCTATGGAAGAATATTTTGATGTCACAGGCTACAATGAGCGGAGCAAAATGGCTCTTACTGCTGCCAGGCGCACTGAAAATAGTGGAAACAGCTAGGGTGGCATGGAGGAACCATTGTGACACCAACCGTCTGGACATGAATACTCAGTCCTGGAACGACCTTAAAACCTATTTGAGGAAGAGATTTTGTCCCCTTGGGTTTTTGGAAACCAAAATGAACGAATTCTTAGAGCTAAAGTAGGGGAGCAAAACCATCGAGGAATATCACCAAGACTTCGCTCTTCTACTCAAATATTCACCACCTCTAGATGAAGAGCAACTCATGGCCAGGTTCATTTGGGGAATGAACGAACCCTTGGACACACTGGTCAAGAATGCCAAGCCAGTGTCCATGGCTGAAGCTGTCAGAATGGCGAAGGACTTTGCCAAAGCCTTCATCGTGAAAGTCCCACCAAAGCCAGTTCCCTCATCCTTTAAAAGATTTCAAACACCGGGAAGTTCTTCCAACTTTTCGCCTCCAAAGAGACACCAAGGTCCTAACCAGAATGTGGAGACAGGAAGCTTCAAAAATGAAGGAAGACCTTTCCCCCCGAAGTACATTCTCAAGAACTCCGACTCTCTCCAGAATGCAAAGAGAAGAGCTTCGAAGCAAGAACAAATGCTTTGGATGTCAGGGATTTGGGCACCAGCTCAAGGATTTCCCATCTCCTTCGGTGGGCTAAGGAAGCCAGAGTCCTAGAGTTCAGAAATCGACGGCTAAGGTCTTCTAAATCATTTTTAATTAATTCCAATTGCACCTTGGAAAATCTATTTTGATTTTTTGTTTCAGGGAAACATTTTTTTGATATCTGTAGAATTTATTTATCCAAAAATATCCCAATATTGATTTACCACTCTCTAGAAATTTTTATCTCACTAGGCCAAACAAGGAAAAATAATATTTTCTTGTATTCAGAAACATAGAATGATTACAAGGGATTGAAGTAGAGGCTTAATTGTTATTGAGGCTGAGGAGGAATCTTACATCCTCTCCCACTTGAAAAACGTGAGATGTCCTCATCTCGCAAAGTGGGGGTAATCCTTCGCCAACTCTTCTTCTTTCTCACCGGTGGCGTCTTCTAGAGGGAAGAACTTCCACTTTACTAAGAGTTCTCTAAGGACTCTGCTCCTGAGAATCTTCTCCCGAACATCAAGGATTTCCTTAGGTTGGAGTACCATCTGGCCTTGAGTTGGAGAGATCAGTTGTTCATCATCAAGCATGTGACTCGGGCTAGGTACATACTTCTTAAGCAAACTGACATGGAATACATCATGTACCTTGAGACGGGGAGGCAGAAGAAGTTTGTAGGCTAGATCACCCACTTTCTTTATGACAGCATACGGCCCACAGTATCTCGGAGAGAGCTTCTTGTACTTCCCTAAGGATAAGGAACTTCTTTTTGGTTGTACTCGAATGAAGACCATATCTGACTCTTCAAACTCTCTCTCTGACCTCTTTTTATCTGCATAATGCTTTTGTCTGTCTTGGGCTACCTTTATATCTTTACGGATTGATTGCATCATCTGCTGGTCCATGTTATCAAGCATTTGTCTGGACATTTCGACTCTGATCAATGGGTCAGACCAAGTCAACGGTGTAAGGCAATCTTGTCCATACAAAGCTTTGAAAGAACTCATCCCAATGCTCTGATGATAAGAAGCTTCGTAAGCAAATTCAACCAGATGCAGATGACTTAACCACTTCTTGGGTTCCCTGCCATAGCATGACCGAAGGATATCTTCTATTACTTGATTCACCCTTTCCGTTTGGCCATCAGTTTCGGGGTGATAGGTTGTGCTGAGATCCAAGAAAGTTTCTACTGCTTCAAAGAATGCAGTCCAGAATTTCGATGTGAATTTGGGATCTCTGTCACTTACTATCCTCCTGGTGGGTAAACCATGCAATCTGAAGATCTCCTTAAGGAAAACTCTGGCAACATCCACTGCAGAGTATGTTTCTTTCACTGGAATCAGATGGGCAACTTTGGTTAGCCTATCAACTACCACAAAAATGGAGTTGTAACCTGATTGCACCGAAGGTAATCCAGTGACAAAGTCCATATTGATGCATTTCCACTTCATCTGTGGAATGTCTAGAGGCTGCAGTTTCCCTGGCATCTTGATTCTCTCTGCCTTGACTCTTTGGCACATCAAGCATTTCCGCACATGATCAAGTACATCCTTTTTGAGTCCTGGCTAGAAGAAGCTTTTCTTCACAGACATATAGGTTTTTATACACCCCGGATGTCCAGCATGAAGATGTATATGCGTAGATGTGAATGTGAATGTAGATGTGCATGTATGTATGTGTGTGGATGTATAGATGTGAATGGGAATGTGGATGTGGATGTATGTATGTATGTGGATGTAGATGTGAATGTATAGATGTGAATGGGAATGTGGATGTGGATGTATGTATGTATGTGGATGTGGATATATGAATGAGGACGTGATAATGGATGTATGCATGTAGATGTGGATATATGGATGTGAATGTGAATGTGGATGTGGATGTGGATGTGGATGTGGATGTGGATATATGGATGTGAATGTGGATGTGGATGTGGATGTGGATGTATGGATGTAGATACGGATGTGGATGTATGTATGTATGTGGATGTGGATATATGAATGAGGACGTGATAATGGATGTATGCATGTAGATGTGGATATATGGATGTGAATGTGAATGTGAATGTGGATGTGGATGTGGATGTGGATGTATGGATGTAGATACGGATGTGGATGTATGTGGATATAGATGTGGATATAGATGTGAATGAGAATGTGATACGGATGTATAGATGTAGATACGGATGTGTGGATGTAGATACAGATATATGTATGTATGTGGATATAGATGTGGATGTATAGATGTGAATGAGAATGTGGATGTAGATACGGATGTATGTATGTATGTGGATATAGATGTGGATGTATAGATGTGAATGAGAATGTGGATGTGGATGTATGAATATGAATGTGGATGTGGATGTGGATGTATGGATGTGGATATGGATGTGTATGTATGAATGTGGATATGGGATGTGGATGTATAAATGAGGATGTGAAAATGGATGTATGCATGTAGATGTGGATGTATGGATGTGAATGTGAATGTGTATGTGAATTAATGTGTATGTGAATTAATGTGTTGTCGATATGAGGAAATGGATGAGAATATGGATGTGGATATGGATGTGTATGTATGAATGTGGATATGGGATGTGGATGTATAAATGAGGATGTGAAAATGGATGTATGCATGTAGATGTGGATGTATGGATGTGAATGTGAATGTGTATGTGAATTAATGTGTTGTCGATATGAGGAAATGGATGAGAATGAGTACATATCGAATGGAATGTGGACTAAGGAGGGATAATGTGGAAAGACGAGCGTTCGATTTAGAAACTGTATTTTGTGACTGTTTGTAAATGACTGTTTTATGTCAAGAATGCTGGGGAAGCATTTTGACCGTCTTGTGGATTAAGGTCATGAAGACCTAATTGTTAAAGTTGCAACTGCTGACGGAGAGTCAATGGAGGACGTCTCGCGTAGCAAGGTCGGCCGAGGTCTTGACCAGCCTCGGTTTGATTTAAATGGTGAGCTTCCCCGGTACGGTGGATGAGGGACCAAGGAAGCGGCCTATGAGTGAAACGCTAGGTCACCTGCGAAGGACTATAGAGGGTGCTGACCATACGGTGCTCGGGCTCTGGGTCGCCGAAGATACCCACACGTGCGTCGTGGAAGATATTGGAACAAGGAATAAGAGTTGTTTTCTGAAACCGGGCATGGATCTGGTTGATTGACCTTGCTGGTCCTCAACGGATGAGTCCATGGCTCTTTTATATGGATCTGTGGGTTGATCTTGCTGATCTTCCACGGAGATTCCATTCTGTTATATGAATATATTGCCGGTTACTATGAGCTAGGAACTATGGAAAAGGCCCCTGAACAGGTGGTGAGCGTTCTGGTTGTTGCCAATGATGCCATAAGTATACCGATGAATGAATGACTGGAAATAAGGATTCAACCAGAGACTATGAGGATTAACATCAGTGACATAATGATTTCATTAAAGGATTGTTTTAAAGTTAGCTGATGCTAAGAAAAAGGCAATTTCATATTGGGTGTGTAAGTGGTATGACTAGTTTTATGTTTTCATGAACTTCCGGCTAGGGGGCCTTGGAACTCTTTTCCTTAGTACCCGGGACAAAACCTAACCAAATTCTTAATTGGATCCCATCACTACAGTGGTTGGGCGGTTGGCTCTAACCCATGGGACTGGATGGAGACTGATGGATCCATAAATCGAGACTCAATTTCTGTTATTACGATAAAAAAAGTAAATCCTGGATAGTAATTGTTCTATGGATAGGAATCAACGGCTGTGCCTCTTGATGGGGAAAAAAGCGTTGATCCCAATGATCCAAGTGCAAGTTTCTTCCTTGATCCGACCGAGTATCTTTATAGGTGCAGTTGGATCAGCGTGATCAGTAATGATCTTGACTACGTTAGAGTAAAAAGTTATCCTGGTGGAATCGCCCGTGCTTTCCGGGTAAGGGAAGTTTTTCCGGTTTCGGTTTTGGAAAAACCGACAGATTAGTCTCTTGTCTGGATATCTGTGGATGAGGCCCCGAGTGTGGGATCCTGCTCCGCGCATGAAGTGCTACTTCCGCTGCTAGTAACCCGAATCCATTGCGCCGTGGGGACAGGGATCTCACAGTGGCCAACAATGTGGTCTCAAATGTGAAGATGTGAGCATCTAGATTCTCCTCACTTGTGCCCTTGAACTTTGGGTATTTGAGAGACATGCTTCCCATAGTTACCGGTTCTTCTTCTTAATCTTCCAGCCTCCTTTTTTGAAGCTCCTAGTACTCTTCCTCTTGGTTTCTCAGAGGTTCCTGATTATGCCATTCTTGTTGACACGGAATCCCTTTTAGAAGTCTTCTTGGATGATGTAGATTCCCTCTCTTCATTCTCCATGCATTGTCCATTGCACTCCTATGACTTCCTTGTGAACATACCCGACACAAGTACGTGTGCACTTCCTTTCTTAATCTACCCTAACTAGATTTTCTATTTAGACTTGTTGTGTGCAGGACTAACCTTAGAACTAGCCTTTACTTTCCTACTCCCCTCCCTCGTGTACCATTCCTCAGTAGGATCACCAAAAGTGTCAGTGTCAGGTCAAGACCTAGCACTTATGTGGTTTCAAACCACCTAGTTGGCTCTTGAAGAGCGGCTACTAATGCAACTTTTTCCAATGCAATAAGACAACGCTGGCACGTTGAGCTACCCATCTGCCTAAGCTTGGGGTGTTAATCATGACTGAAGCAGGTTAGTTCCTAGGTCCGTCATGATTCCAGATAGGAGTTCACGTCTAGACAGGAATGCACTTGGATGCAAAATAGACAGAAGTATGCATAACAGAATAGAGACAAGTTAGAGACTAACCTATGTGCCATTATTCAGTGTTAGCTTGAACTCTCAACATTACAATACAATACATTGGCAAAAGCTCAGCTCATCAACTCTTCACTCAACTATCCTCTCAGTTTCTTATCCTCTAATCCACACATATTGTAATAATCCCCCCTTTGCTATTTACATCCATCTAGGTACTACCCGTTTCCAAAAAATGTTTACAAGGTTGTTACAAAAGCAAGAAGGCTTAAACCATAATAGTTTGTTACACAATGGGACAGTGTGGGTGGTGACCTAGGTGGCGGCCAAATGGGTTGGTTGGCTGCCAACACCATCAACACTGCATGTTAATGTTGGGGTTCATCAACACAAACATGAATACAACAAGCAGACACAATTTCTCCACAAAGAAGCATGTTGATTAGGCGAAAATAAAAATTCAGACACAGCAAAAACATAATGCAGATACAGAACTTCGACAGAGCAAGGTCACACAAGAGATAAAACACCCAGAAATCTGCTTCATTCTCCCTTTTTACATTACATTGCTTCCCCTTCTTTTCTACCTTGCTCAAAAACGTTACTCCTTTCCCCAAAATGTTATTCTTGAATAACCGTTACATATCTTAACTTCCAAGATCCCCAGAAATTCATCATACATTCCTACCACCTTATAATTCCGGCTTAGCATATATCCGACTTACTACATATCCGACTTAGCACATATTTGACTTAGCACATATCCGACTTACTACATATCTGACTTAGCCTCATTCAACCTAAGAGAACTATGCCTTCAACACATATTTGACTTACTACATATCCGACTTAGCATCATTCAACCTAAGAGAACTATGCCTTCAACACATGGCACGTCCCAGTGGTAGATTTCAAAGAAATCTGACTCGGATCCACATATCCCTTGATCAGATCAAAATGTCAGCCAAAAGTAAAATCATGCTGCTACATCAAACAGTTGTAGCAACATCAAAAGTCTGGTCCACCTCCTTCATAACATCAGGTTCAACAACCTGAACATCCCTGTCTGTTGCTGCTACATCCATACTTTGTAATGAAACTGGTTCCTTGAACTGCTCAGCAACTTGTATCTGCTCTGCACCATGCATCTCTACATCAGGCACTTGGTTTGCAACTATCTCAACTGATTCTGCCAGCAAATCTGCAACTTGTGTCTTGAAACTCTGGTTCTTCTCCAGGTCTTGCACTTTCTACATTGAAGGTGCTCTCCATAAAGTAATCATCACTCTTAGTGGGCATGCAGTCCCCAACTTAAAAACTCCGAGCCAGTAAAGTCCGATCAATCAACTTCCAACACAGCACAATTCAGTCAAACAAACCCTGACAAAAGCTTCAACAAATTTCAAGCTCTACAACAACTAATCAAAACACCCTGTGCCAACAATTAAGCTTTTGCCATCATCTCAACACCTATGTTCTGCCTTAAGAACATCCATCTCTGTGCTGTGTTAACTTCTAGTGAGTCGGATCTGACTTCCTCAACATGCACCAAGCTGAAACTGGCCAATCAAGATGTGGTGGTTTCCCTTGAAACTTCTTTAGCCTAAAACCATTGATTGGCTTCTATACCCTTGTTCCAAAGACATCTGCCACAATAAAGGTTCCTTGACCCAAATCCTCCATAATCTGATAAGGTCCTTTATATCTGATAAGGTCCTTTATATCTAAGTGTCAACTTCCCTAGGTCCCAATCTAGAGTTGTACACCATCACCCAGTCACCAACTTGAAACACTTTAAATTTGACATTCATACTCACCCATGCATGTCGTCTCTTCTGGATCACCTCAGTGATTATACAAACTGACCAACCTGTCTTCTTCCAACTGCATCAGATATTTACTCCTGTGCTGAATTGACAATTTAGAAGACATCTTCTCAGCTATGATTCTAAGACTTTGGCACCACAAACTCCATAGGCACCATATACCTGCATCCTTTTCCTTGTTGTAGGCTTAACAAGTCCCACAAAATCCATCCCCCACTTTTGGAAAGGCTCTAGTGGTGTTAGAATAGGATGATTTGACATTCTATCCTTATTATCTGGCTAACCAGTCTTTTGACATATGACACACCTCTTAGCATACTCATGTGCATCCTTCAAAACTGTGGGCCACCACAATCCAGCCTGGAGAATTTTCTTTCTTGTTATATCTCCTAAGAAATGTCCACCTGTTGCACCAGAATGTGCTTCTTGAATAACAGCATTCTGTTCAAATTTTGGGATAGTGCCTTCGTCAGAAACGTCAATAATTGGTCATACCAAGAATCCAACACAACAGCCTCTTTGAATGAGATTTTGCACCTGCTTGCTATAAAAATTCTTTTGAATGCTAAAACATGGATTAGAGAGTGTGGAAAATTGGTTTTGATCCACCTCAACTATTAGAGAATCCCCATTTTGATCCATGGGATCACTTTCAAATTCATTTTCAGCCATGAGAGTTGGAATAGAATGTTGCAAAGAATCAACATCAAACATGTTACCTTTCTTTTCATTTGTTTTGCATGAAATTGGAAAATTTTGGCATTCAAGGTGACTACCCTGATCTGCATTTTGCTGATTTTTAGCCCCAACTTGTTGAGATTGAGCATGGCTCATCACTTTCTCATCACCTTGCATCATTAGGTCAAGGAAACTTACAAAAAGGATGGGTTTTGCAACATCAGAGGGCTCTCAAACATCAAAGAGATCATCACATCCCTCATCAATTGAAAGTAAAAACTTCTCAATGTCATCATGCTCATCACAATCATGCATTTGATGCATATGATTATCATCATGAACAAGATACCCACTTTTGGAATCAACATCATCACAAAAATGAAGAAAACTATGTATGACATCATCTTTATCATGGACATCAACCTCAACATCAAAAACAACATCAAACACTTCATCAATGTGCACATCCACCTTGTCATGATCTGTTGATTTGCATAAAATTTGAATTCTGGGACATTCAGAGTTACTTCTCTGATTTGAACTTTGATGCATTTTAGCCCCATCTTCATGATCTTGGGCATCATTTGAGACCAGCTGTTCACCTTGTAGCACTAGGTGAAGGAAACTTGCAAAAAACATGGACTTCTCAAATTCAAAGTACTCTCTTTGAGAGCTTTGAACTGAAATCTGATTTGATTCCATTTTTGAAAATTCAGAGTTGGAGTTTTGTGATGCAAAAACATTGCTCATGCACATGATTTAATCATCATCTTGGTTGTTGGGATGCGTGTGGTGAAGAATTTCCCCATTTGGTTGAATGCCTGGGGTATCTATGGGTTCTTGGTGGCATCTTTGGCTTGGGGGTATCTATGGGTTCTTGGTGGCATCTTTGGCTCACTCCCACTTGTACTCCCTTTCCCTCAATCATCGACACTCCCATTGGGTATCCCCACTCATCATCGTCATCACTTGATTCACTCTCAAACTCATCTTCATAACTCTCATGCAATGCTTCACATGCTTTTTGCAATCTAGCTACCCGCTTAAGGCTTGAACAAGTTCTCTTCTTCCTACCCTCATGCTTTTCACAATATACATATGCATCATCAAGAACCTCTTCAAAGGCTTCTAGCTTCTCTCTAGCTCTCTCCATCTTCTCATAAGACCCATTTTTGGATGCATATTTGAACTTTGAAATGATTTTGTGAAGTTTGGCGCTCAAACCAACCATGCAAAATTTCATGCATTGATCTCCTTTTGAACATGGCTCACACATGTATGAGCATTCATTTGTGGCATGGTTATGCCTCATGCAAATCAAACACTTCTTTTTCTTCTTTTTACCCATATTTGAAGTTAGAAATTAGATAGCTATGTGAGCTCTCATATTCAATGCACCACACCAAATAGAGCCCATATGTATGCTTGGAATGGAGAGCTACGGTGCTATACTGAGATCCACCCCACTCATGACAAATAGGTGCTCAAACATTCCTAAAAACTTTCTAAAATCAGAATTTGAGGTGTTTATTATGCAAAATCTGAATGATGGCTTACTTGGAACACGTCAACCTCCAATGTGAAGTAGCACTTTGAATGAGGAATTCCACCATCCCATCCAAGGATATGCAGATTTTGATTCTGCTGCACCTACAGATTCTAATTCTGTTGCACTTGCAGATTTTGATTCTGCTCCACCTACAAGTTCTGAGTAGTCTGCTCTGCAAGATCAGAGCAGTTTGCAAACAGGTTCAAAGTAGTCTGTATGGCAGCAGATTCGGAGGTGTAACTCTGATTTCTGGAATGGCTTAAACTGCACCATCGTTGGGCCCACTCCAAGCGACCACATAGATCGCAGCCTAACAAGGTTGAAAACACAGTAGGGATCACCAATTATGTTGGGGTTCATCAACACAAACACGAATACAACAAGCAGACACAATTTCTCCACAAGAAGCTTGTTGATTAGGCGAAAACAGAAATTCAGACACAGCAAAAACGTAATGCACAGACAGAACTTCGACAGAGCAAGGTCACACAAGAGATAAAACACCCAAAAATCTGCTTCATTCTCCCTTTTTATATTACATTGCTTCCCCTTCTTTTCTACCTTGCTCAAAAATGTTACTCCTTTCCCTAAAACGTTATTCTTGAATAACCGTTACATATCTTAACTTCCAAGATCCTAAGAAATTCATCATACATTCCTACCACCTTATAATTCTGGCTTAATATCCGACTTACTACATATCCGACTTAGCACATATCTGACTTACTACATATCCGACTTAGCATCATTCAACCTAAGAGAACTATGCCTTCAATAGTTAACCATGTCTAGTACATGAATATTTGGTCTCTCATTTACCTTAGACCTCCCGATTTTGTGCTTTGGAATATCAACGCCCTTAATTTGTGGTCATCTCTCAAGATGACGTAACATTTGAATCCTCTTCTTGTAATTCGTGTTTATTTTTTGACAATCTTCAGAAACACGACATTGACAACCTTTCCATTTGCAAGAACTACTTCCTCAAAGTAGGTGTTGCCCTAATGTTAAGTCAACGATTATTTCTCAGGACAAATATATTATTTTGTTATTCCTCATGGGTTCCAAAGATTCAACTTTAATTTTTTATTTTTTGAATTTACTCGTCTTTTAAAGTCATTGGCCATTGCTTTTAATTATTTATTTGTATATGTAATCTCAATCATTCATGAACGGCATCGAGAAATATAATAAACAAGGATGCAAAATCATTAAAAATACTTGGTGACTTTAAAAGAACCATATGATGTGCCCTACCTGTGATTCACGCCTTGGTGCAGTTGTAGTAAACAACACAAGTTGTAGATTGTTTACCGGATGGCAAGTTTCTTCTCCCCCCACCATCACTCTTGCCTTCCTTTGTGGCCCGCTGTGCAATCCGGGTTGCTCTCCCTCTTCCTCTCATCATCCAGTTGCACTCGGGCCCTCATCCTGCCACTTTCTTCCCTAGTCCGCTAGGCAAAATGCACCAATTACACAAATGCTTGGTAGAAAAACGTGTAGCTACGTGTTGGGGCTATGGTAGTGGTCAGGGGCATGGACCGACTCAGGGAGGCGTGGGCTGAGGGATATGGTTGACCTCTTAGGAAACAGGCAAAGCAAGGATATGGGGTGGGCTCAGGGCTATGACGTGGGCTCACGGCTATGGTGTACACAAAGCAAGGTGCATGGGGCGAGCAGCCTTAGGGCTATGGAGCGAGCGCGCATCCGGCAAGTAATCTTGGGCTATGGCCGAGAAAAGCCACATCGGCGGGTGTACATTGCATGTCGCCATTCACTTCAATGATGGGAATAATCTCAGTTGAGATTCGATGGCCACCTAATTCTGACCACCTGAGATAACTCGCCATTCGGGATCACCCGCGCGGCGGTGACCATCCACCTCGGTCGCTTGTGCCCCAACCAACGCGGATCCAACGACCCTCCTTCCCTAATTCACCTCTGCATCGTTGATCCCACTACCCCCTCCTCTGTTAAATAAAGCTGAGGGTGGCCTTCTTTTTAGCACCCATGACTACTAGATCCCATCATGGCTAACACACAAATACATCCTCTTGAAGGACCATAAGCTCTAACTCAACTTGATGGCTGTGTCACCTTTTTTTGTACTAGATTTCCATAGGACATTACCTTCCTAAAGTCACATATGCCCCCCTTGCCACACACCTACCATACCATTCATCTCCTAATGATGACCAAACCATCATGTCCACTCATGCATTCACAATAAATTCTGAATCTAGATTTTTTTTGGAAAAAATGATACACTAATCCAAAATAAATTTAAATAATTATGTAACTTTATCACTCTATTTAAATGCATAAATATAAATTTAACACCTTGGATATATATATACATAAATATATAAATAGATATATGAGTTATTTCTATATATATAGCTAAGTATATCGTGTAAATTTCAATTATTAAAATTTAAGGATATAAATAGGTAAATATATATTGAAAGGTATATTATACTATTTATATACTTAGAATAAGATATAAACTAAAGGTATATTAGATATAAAGATGTTGTTGCTACTATAGAAAATATTTAATTATCGATTACCCAATTAATAATATACATCTTACTTGAATATTTTAATAAATTATTTGAATACACAAATAAATAATATACTCATTGTAGTATACATGTGTATAAAATTAAATACAGATTGAAAATATTTCTATAAAGACTAATTGAGTAAATACTCATGTTTAAGTGTTTTTTAAAATAAAAGTTCATCCTTAAGTAAAAATATAAACTAGTTATAAAATACATAAAATTTGATAATGTAGGCTAAATACATAAAAAGGAACTTATAGAAAATACATATGTGCATATCCATAAAGGGTACTCATGAAAAAACATTTTTGTTGTTGTTCCATAAATCTTAACATCAAGCTTTCACATCCCCACTCTCACACAGGTGGATGGGATTTTTTAAGGATTGGACACAATTCAAAGAACATTTCCATATTTTTGGACATGGCATCTAAGAGCATTTCAAGCCATCAATTTACAATTGAGAGTGTACATTGTAGTAAGATTGTCATGAAACTAGAGGGAGTATTCACATTTTTAAATGAGAAATAATTCTGTCAACGTCTAGGATTTAAGGATGGCTCATTGTCTTTAGAAGATGTTCTTGAAGATAAAGGAGATGAGTGAATTAGTATATAAGCATAAATCTTCTGGCAGTGCTTCATTTGATATCATTATCTTTAGAAGATGTTCTTGAAGAGAAAGGAGGTGAAGAATTAGTTTATAAGAATAAATCTTCTAGTGGCCCTTCATTTGATCTTAGTTGACCCTTCTAGGATTTAAGGATGACTCATTGTCTTTAGAAGATGTTCTTGAAGAGAAATTAGAGGTGAACGAATTAGTATATAAGCATAAATATTCTAGTGGCCCTTCATTTAATCTTAGTCATCTTAAGGCCACATGTATTATGAGGCACCAAGAAATAAAGGAGAAAATAATAATCATTTTAGCTCCCGATTAGTGAATGTGAAGGAATCTCATCTTCAAGACAAAAAGTGAACGTAAAGCTATCCCCTCTTCAGAATATGAAGGTTTAGAATAGCCAAAATATGTGAAGATCAAACTCTATTATTGAATTAACCAATGACTTACCATTGAAATCGAAATTGAGAGAATGCGTTAACAAGGTTTAGAGATATGTCATGGTGGATGTTCTTCCTTAAGTGTATGATGGTGATATACTCTTTGAGTTGCATCCCATTGATAAGGCATTAATATGATGGAAGGAATGCAACAATTTAGAGACAGACCCTCATTATTGGGATCCATATGTGACCATGCAGATAGTTTTTCAAGGTGTAGTGAGAAAAGCTATTTGCAATAAACATTTTTAATGCTCAAATCATCAATGTCCTTATTTTTTTCACAATAGAGAGAGATTTTCATGGGAGGCAAGTTGAGAAGAAGGGTCTCATGTGCGTTCATTGGCAAAGGGATTGCAAGCAAGATTAATGCATGTTATACAACTATTTACTACTCCTAAATATTGAAGGAAAAGTATTCACACGACGTGTTATCCACTTAGGAACTCATGATTGCATTAACCTATGCAACTAATGTGAGGAGATCAAAATAAGAGTAACTGAGAAGGCCCATCATTAGGATATCCACGATCTCTATATAGCGAAGTTTCATGGAGGACATTATCATGCAATCACTATTGTCATCATACTCAAACAAATTAGAAAGTATATTAGAGGAGAAATTACATGAGTTGTTCAAATCTATTGAGCCATAACATATATCCAGGCATATATATTTTATGTTATGTGTTATTCATAAAATGTTATGGCTTATTGTAGGATTGAAAGTTGCATGATGTAAGAAGAACATTCCACACAAAGGATTGGCAGTGGTGACTACTCAAGCACTCTAGAGCTTACAAGAAGATCAATTTATGAGTATATTCAAAGTTCTCTTTTCTCTGGCCAATTAGATGATGACAATAAAGCTCAGTTTCATATTTTCAAAACATCAAGAATGGGTCCCTAAAGTAGGATATGTCTTGAAGGGAATTGGTTCTTATAATGTATAAGGAGAAATATCAAGAGAAAGTGGAAGATAACTACAACGATTCTTGGGGCTATATATAATGCAACTCAATAGCAAACACCAATCATGAATTGTAGCACAATAATGCAAATGGAAGTTATACTAGAGAAGACCCAAAAAATTAAAAATGGAAAAGATGTCACCTATACATGAAAAGATGCAGAGGGGAGAAGAGAGCTTGAGCTCTTGCAAGCACACACACATATTCACAATTCCCTAAGAGAGAACACACAAGGTGAGAGGCTAAAAATCTTCTTCTTCTTCACACAACACTCAACACACCATATACAAAGATAAGAGTACACACATATGAAAAGGTACTCAACCAAATACATACTAGGGTTCTCTATAGTGTGAACCCAACTAAATACATACTAGGGTTCTCTATAGTGTGAACCCAACCAAATACATACTAGGGTTCTCTATAGTGTGAACCCAACTAAATGAGCTGGCGCTATAACTATGCCAGTCTCTAGAATGACTGTCACACAGCCTGTCATCCCACTGGCCACATATCACCCATGATCTCACCAACCATGCCAGTGGTGTAAGTGTGGGGCCTATCTCCCAGGCGGGTCATCAGTGTCCACCGCCTCACTAGATGAGCTCGATATCTCAACAATACAATCACCAAGCGAGCTCTGTGGCAAAGGATAAGCATCATAATGTAGTGATAAGTCACTTCCCATCATGCACATGTGAGGCCTTTTGCATTAGAGTATCCAAAAAAGAGAAGTATATAAGCCTTACAGACATATCTACTACACATTGATATATGAGCTAGGAGGTAATCTCAATGAGAACCCCTATCTCCATAGAACAAGTATTCTAGTTCATGAAGTGATGAAGCTACTGCAGAATGTCAATTGAGTAAATGAACTCTATACTAGGTGGTTTTTTGGATCTTGGAGATGCACCCCTATACTTATGCAATTTTTATATGTTGCAGTTTTTGTAAAGTTTAGTACAAGTCTATAAATCTATGTAGGGCATGACAGACTATGCTATTTATGGGAAATATATGATGTCTAGATCAATTGGT
This sequence comes from Cibotium barometz, assembly GCF_041138505.1. NCBI lineage: Eukaryota > Viridiplantae > Streptophyta > Polypodiopsida > Cyatheales > Cibotiaceae > Cibotium > Cibotium barometz. The sequence continues at coordinate 31,368,073 of NC_141077.1, read as the reverse complement.
CATTGTCTTTAACATTCTCTATTCTTAGTAATATCTATGATGCTTACATGTATTGCACATTATTATATTTTTTATTGATACTTATTAGGATGCAAACAATGTCACTCTCCATCTCTCACTCTCTCTCCTACGAAATCTCAAAGACGTGCACTCTCCACACCATTGTAACACTCTCCACAAATTCCCATCATCAATATAGATCAGTTTGGATGCTAAGGTAAACACATATGTGGCTAGATGCTTAAGAGATTTCAAAGGTAGTTTTGGTATCATGATAGATAGATTATCTGTAAAAGTGCAAGATGATATACCTGTACTTATCAAGCTTTGCATTAAGGCTAAAGGGAGATATTTTCAAGACACAATTTCCTTAGGTTAAACATCTTAAATCAGCACCCAAATGATCTTAAATGGGTCTAAAATTTTGCCAAAATATAAGTCTTTTTTTAAAGTCTATAATTACCCTTATCAAGTGAGGTGGTTGGTGTGAGGTGAAAAAAAGAAAGAAAAGCCTGCCTCTACAGCTCTTCCACCTCGCAAACTTGGAAACACTACACACGAACGGGGCACCACCAGCCACCGGCTGGAACACTCCCTCACCATTCGCCACCCACCCACACCATAAGACAGCTCAGAACCACAATGAACAGATGATCATTGAGCAAAAAACATATACAGCATCAACCATGTACAACTCAGCAAATACACCAAAGACCAGGACTCTGGCCAGGATTTACTGCCAAGGGAATACACCCTTGCGTCTGATAACCGAGCCTCTGTCTCCCGGCCCCTGTAATCTCTAGAGGGCGCCCACACCAGCAACCCTTCTTCTCTTTCTCTGTAGCCCGGCTACTCTCTGTCCCTGCTACTTGCCAATTGTCGTAGGCGAGCTCCACTGTCTCCAGCCCACACATCAGCACCTCTTCTGCATTCAACACACACAAAAACCCAAGGCTCCCTCTCTGGTCAGCATCCATGCACTGCCTGCAATCATCGCCCACACAAGACCAGCTACTCTCACGAGAAGGCGCCCACACCAGCTAACCTTCACTCAGCAGCTCCCACTCTCTGTATGTCGTGACCAGCAGCTTCACCAACCACCAGAGCCTTGCACAATCCTCAGCACCACGAACCACTGCTCACCGCAGCATCCTCAGATATCTAGCCTAAGCCACATCACACGTACACTGTTCTCAGTCTCGCCACCACGGCTCCCTTCTCACGCAGTTACCAGCAGCTGCCTTCCATTCCAGAGCAGCCTCCATACATCAACTCGTCTCTTGGCCTCCTCAGTTGCCCACCCTTGTACCCTTGGCAACCACCACTCTCTTTAGACTCTCTACAGAACTGCCTTCCATTCCAGAGCAGCCTCCATACATCAACTCGTCTCTTGGCCTCCTCAGTTGCCCACCCTTGTACCCTTGGCAACCACCACTCTCTTTAGACTCTCTGCAGAACTGGCTGCACTGCACAATCACCAGAAGGCGCCCAACCTACTAGGCGGCTCCACGCCTCTGCTCTCTGCTCTTCGACCAGCACCTCCAGCTCACCTACAGTCGACTGCCTTCGCTCGCCAGCTACCTTATGCCCAGCAGTCCCTTTCTATTTTTCCTTATCCGCTCCTCTCCTACTCGGCCACTATTCCTTTGAGGCGGCCATCCACGCACACGTCTGGCTTCAAGGTCTCAACTTGCCTTCTGGGGAGGCCCACCACCTCTGCAGCCACAGTCCTTCGACCAGCTGCGCTCCTCAGCGCTCCACGTTCACCTGCAGCTTTGCCTCTACGCATCAGTGTCACTCGCCTGGCTGCTAAAACCATACACACCTCTGCACTCTTGATGGCTGCGCACGCCTCTCAAAAACCCAGGGCTCCCTCTCTGGTCTTGTGCTCTCCCAACCACAACAACAAGCCTGCGCCAGAGAGTCTCTGCAGACCCACACGAGCCCGTCTCTGCCTGACTACCAGCTGCAGCTCTGAGCCAAAGGCGACGACTTTTGCAGCTTCCACCTCTCCGCAAGGCGACGACTCCACGCTGGTCTTTTTCTCTCTGCGCCTCTCTACAGCAAGCCCCCTTCACTTCGACCCCCGTCACCTTCTCGAAGCGCCACCTTTTCTCGTATCTTCGCAGCCTCATAGATAATATGCTGGCGGCTCCACAAGCTTCCAAGTGGCCCCTTTACAAGGTGGCCACCTCTCAATATATTTTTATTATTTTTTTAAGGCTCAAAATGATTACCACACTCAATACTAACAAACCCCTCCTCTTCCTTGTACTTCGGACCACATCACCGCGTCCATAACCTTCCCAAAATTATGCGAGAGTTGCTCACATCCTCATGATCAACATCATTATTTCCAACACATCCATTACCCAGTCGGTGCTTTACTTAGTAACCATCTGTACACCATATGTTGCAATAAAACTCCCAGATCTCTAGCGTCTGCTCCGGAAAAAAAACACGTGCATATTCCAGCTCACGACAAAACCACTCGGCCTGTACACTTGCCAGGGCATTCAGGGCAAAATTTATTCACACACCACACGCACCATATATACACTGACCAAAAATACCTCTTAGATTTTATCCTAACATGACTTTGCCCAACCCCTAGCCTGCTGAATCATTCATGATCAGCAGAAAGCATATGACCACGTTTCCCTCCATCAATCCTTTGAGCTTCATACAGTGTAACCAACACATCTCTGTTCCAGATGATCAAAGAAACTCTATCAACTTCCCCAGGCATAATCTTCCATCCCATATTCCACAACACAACACCAGAGCCTCTGGAGACAAAGCTCCTGACATACACACCATCCCGTCTCATCTCAACTCCAAAATCACTGATATGGTCAGCACCAATATCGGAGAACCCCAGTGCAGCAACTCCTACTAGGGGTAAAAATTGATGAAAGCCTCATCAAAAAAAACATGTTGTACCATAACATTTTCCTGTCCATCAGCATAAGAAGCCTCACTATCAAAACCGGCCACCACAGGCAAAACAAACTCCTCTTCAACCGACACTATTCCCAAAGCATCCACCTCAGTTCCTGTATGCTCATCTTCATCAAAACCACCAAGAAATTCATCCATTACAGCATCCATAGACTTATCTATAACAGCAGCATCATTCAAAGCCTTCTGGTGTTTCTCTTCCTTCATAGCCTCAATTCTGGTCATGGCTTTCTTAACATTTATGCACATCTGGTCATCCAGCTCCAACTCAGGCTCATCATCCTGTAGACTGTCTATTTCCCACTCATCCCACACAGGTTCATCCTCCAAAGACTTAAAAGCAAGCTCTTTCACATCACAGGCATACCTTTGCTCATGATTCACTTGTAACTCCTCGCATTCCTCATGTATGGCTTCTTCCTGTTCAGCAACCTCATCACCAAGCACTTCCTCATCAATAACCAGGGCATCCATCTCTGCATCCTCCTCACTCGATGAAGTATCCTCTGTTCCCTCACTAGTAGTGGTACTGGTCGTATCATCACTCGAATCAGCTTCACTTTCCTCTTCATCATTGACAAGCTTCTGGTTATCCATATTAAACTGCTTCTTATCACCTCTCCTGTCATACAGAGTAATAACCCCTTTCCTCCAATCTTGCACAGCCTTCACCGCTCTCAGCCATGGTCTTCCCAAAATGATGGGGAATGCACCCATTCCTGCAGGCATAACATGACAATCCACAAGCACCTTTACATCAAAAGCTTCCAATTCTAACTCCTTGATCATGCCTAAGCATTTGACTTTCTGATGATTTGCCAGCCGAATACGAAATCCAGACGCTTCAGTAAAATTAAGACCAAGCCTCTCCACAGCTGCCAATGTGATCACACAAATCTGTGCTCCACCATCTATGTATGCCTCTCCCAGATTCTTCCCTTTGTACCAAACATTCACCACAGGACATATATCAGGTAACTCCTGGACAGATAGAACAGTCACTATCCCTTTGGCAGGCTCCTTCTCTCTCGGGTTCACAAGTCTTTTCCACTGACGCTTCAAATTGGGAGCTAACTCTATCAATTGCCCAAAAGTAATGTTAGCCTTCCTTCCAGCCATGTCCTCCTGCAAACTGTATCTATCCTGCCCACCCCCTAGTGGAAAATGAGTTACCTGAAACTTCCTATGAGACTTCCTCTTCTGCTTGACCTTCACATCCTCTCCTTCCTTCACTTTACCTTTCTTCTTGCTGGGCCCTGCAGCATCCTTGCTTTCCTTTTCCTGTGACGTCCGTTTCCCCAAAGGCATCACATCAGCTTCTGCCTCCTTCGTCTTCTCAAGGGTGACCACATCTATCACCTTAGTTTTTCCTTTCTCTTCAGCTGTGATTCCACTGGGACCTGCTTGATCCCTGATATCAATACCATAATCATTTGACCTGTCAGGTAGCTGTGAAGGTAGTGGGTACATGTCACCACCCATTCGTTGAGGCTTATCACAATCTGTACTCAGATGACCAAGCTCACCACAGTTCCAGCATGTAGGGATGAAATGACGGCCCCTACCGTGACCACGTCCATACCCTGCTTGTCCATCTCCCCCTTCAGGATTATTGCCTCGGCCTCTAACACGTCCACCACCTGTACTTCCCATTAAATTTAAGCTCAAATTCTTCATAAGATCAACCATCTATTTCATATCCTGCCGCAATCCCTCATCAGAACCTGCAGGAACCATAGGTACTCCTTGACTAGCTTGAGGCACCATCTGCATAGCTTGGGCTTCAGTGGGCTTCATTCTCTCGATCACTGCATTCATGGGTGTAGCCTCCACTCTACAAATCTCCGGCTATGCTACAACTGGAATCATCCCCAGCTGATTCATCCGCTGCAGTTTCCAATCTTTTGACTTAGCAATCTCCACCGCATCCTCAAAAGACCTAGGCTTTTTCAATTCCACTTTCCAGCGAATACTCCTCTTAAGCCCAGCTACAAACTTATTTTTCTTCATCATGTCAGGTGGCACCTGATCTTCTCCCAAAGCCCTGCATAGAGTTTCCCATAGCAAAGAAATTTTTTTCATATAATCATCTATTGATTCAAACTCACCTTGTGTCAGAGCTTGCACCTCATGCCAAACCTTGTCGGGGTCTTCTACCTTCTTGAACCTGTTGCTAAGTGTTGTCTTTAATCCATCCTCAGTCATCTCAATGCGTGGAACAGCAACCCTCAATGACTCCTCATAAGTCCTGTACCAGATCCTTGCATCTCCCTTCAAACAGATGCTCAGCAGCCGCAACACCTGTATCTGCTCACTCATATGGTTGCTTATACATGCAACCTCCATCCTTTCCAAGAAGTCTGCCACATCCTCATTCGGACCACCATAAAACTCTGGATAAGACATCATCTTGATCCCCAAACTTTACTTCCAATCCCAAGCAAAAACCCAAAAACACCTTCCTTCAATCTCACTCTGGGGCATACACCCTCGTAAGAGAAATCCCTGAGCAATCCTCAATGGGGGCACTAGAAGGATGTGAGGTGAAAAAAAGAAAGAAAAGCCTGCCTTTACAGCTCTTCCACCTCGCAAACTTGGAAACACTACACACGAACGGGGCACCACCAGCCACCGGCTGGAACACTCTCTCACCATTCGCCACCCACCCACATATCATCGCCCACACAAGACCAGCTACTCTCACCAGAAGGCGCCCACACCAGCTAACCTTCACTCAGCAGCTCCCACTCTCTGTATGTTGTGACCAGTAGCTTCACCAACCACTAGAGCCTTGCACAATCCTCAGCACCACGAACCACTGCTCACCGCAGCATCCTTAGATATCTAGCCTAAGCCACATCACACGTACACTGTTCTCAGTCTCGCCACCACGGCTCCCTTCTCACGCAGTTACCAGTAGCTGCCTTCCATTCCAGAGCAACCTCCATACATCAACTTGTCTCTTGGCCTCCTCAGTTGCCCGCCCTTGTACCCTTGGCAACCACCACTCTCTTCAGACTCTCTGCAGAACTGGCTGCACTGCACAATCACCAGAAGGCGCCCAACCTACTAGGCGGCTCCACGCCTCTGCTCTCTGCACTTCGACCAGCACCTCCAGCTCACCTACAGTCGACTGCCTTCGCCAGCTACCTTATGCCTAGCAGTCCCTTTCTATTTTTCCTTATCCGCTCCTCTTCTACTCGGCCACTATTCCTTTGAGGCGGCCATCCACGCACACGTCTGGCTTTGAGGTCTCAACTCGCCTTCTGGAGGCCCACCACCTCTGCAGCCACAGTCCTTCGACCAGCTGCGCTCCTCAGCGCTCCACGTTCACTTGCAGCTTTGCCTCTACGCATCAGTGTCACTCGCCTGGCTGCTAAAACCATACACGCCTCTGCACTCTTGATGGCTGCGCACACCTCTCAAAAACCCAGGGCTCCCTCTCTGGTCTTGCGCTCTCCCAACCACAACAAGCTTGCGCCAGAGAGCCTCTGCAGACCCACACGAGCCCGTCTCTGCCTGACTACCAGCTGCAGCCCTGAGCCAAAGGCGACGACTTTTGCAGCTTCCACCTCTCCGCAAGGCGACGACTCCACGCTGGTCTTTTTCTCTCTACGCCTCTCTACAGCAAGCCCCCCTTCACTTCGACCCCCGTCACCTTCTCGAAGCGCCACCTTTTCTCGTATCTTCGCAGTCTCATAGATAATATGCTGGCGGCTCCACAAGCTTCCAAGTGGCCCCTTTACAAGGTGGCCACCTCTCAATATATTTTTATTATTTTTTTAAGGCTCAAAATGATTACCACACTCAATACTAAAAAACCCCTCCTCTTCCTTGTACTTCGGACCACATCACCGCGTCCATAACCTTCCCAAAATTATGCGAGAGTTGCCCACATCCTCATGATCAACATCATTATTTCCAACACATCCATTACCCAGTCGGTGCTATACTTAGTAACCATCTGTACACCATATGTTGCAATAAAACGCCCAGATCTCCAGCGTCTGCTCCAGAAAAAAAACACGTGCATATTCTAGCTCACAACAAAACCACTCGGCCTGTACACTTGCCAGGGCATTCAGGGCAAAATTTATTCACACACCACATGCACCATATATACACTGACCAAAAATACCTCTCAGATTTTAGCCTGACAGTTGGTTCAACCACATAGGGTATATGGTGGCTACTAATATGGGTCAACCTAGGAGTATTGGGTAGACCCAAGTAGCTTAAATAAGCTCCCAAATTACCTTAAATGGGTCTAAATATTTGCCAAAATATGTCTTTTTTAAAGTTTATAATTACCCTAATCAAGTGATGTGGTTGGTGGGGTCTATCCAGCCTCATAGGGTAGAGGGTTGGCTACTAACATGGGGGAACTTAGGAGTACTATATGTAGATAGGTTTAGCAACTCCCATTATTTAAATTACCAATTTTAAGATCTACCTCTATCACTTTTTTGCACCCTCTTTGTTCATAGTGCATCTTTATGTCTTACCATTAATAATATTATCAATTGCATAGTAATTTAAAATTATTATTGTTGTTCTTTGTGAAAGCCTTCTACTTGTGTTAAAGCATCAGTTGTAAATTTCTACAACATTGGAGGTAAAATTATATAGCTAGGTGGGGAGTGCCATATGGGATGGAAGGTGGCCATGGTTGTCACACACATGCAAAAAAGTGTGGAAAGATGAAGAGGCACCTTGCTATGTTAATCTCCTTGAGTCCATTTTCAAGGAGAGGGGGTTTAGCAAGTAGGAGATGGGAGCCATTCCAACGGATGCCCCTCTCTTGTATTGTTGATATGTTGCTTCTTGTTTATGCTGGCAATGCTATGGTGCACGAGCTAACTATTTCTTCTAACATGGTATTAAAGCTGAGTGTGTTTTTTGACATGGAATCAGAGTGAGGTCTAATTTGATCCCTTATTGTAATGGAGTGAGACTAAAGTTGAGGTATGGGAAAATCACCATGGATTAATACAAGATTAAGGAGATAATCTAGGAGGTTTTCCCACATGTAGAGAAGTTTGGAATATCCTATGAAGGCTAGGTTGGCACCTTACTATGTTTATCTCCCTATGCCCATTTGTTTTGGGAGAGGTGGTGGGGAAGCCATGGGATCCTTATCACTCATTCTCTCTCCTACTACTATATTGGTTTAGTGCCCCCTATTTATGTTCGTTATACATGGTGCACGAGCTAGCTATATCTTAAGTCACAAATTCCAGTTTCAAAATGTAAAACAATTAGATAGTTTGTAAAATCATTATTTCTCCCTCCTTTCTTCCAACTTGAGTCTATAAATTCTTTTGGTTTTACATTTATCATAAATTTTTGAGCTTATTTAATCCATGCTCAATACACTTACATATTGAATATACTAACATCCTAAATCTTATATTACCTACTTTACAAGGAAATTTATTAAAGTGTAAAATGCTAATTTTTTATATTTCCTTTTCTAATCAAGTGATAAAATTACATATAAAAATTTATTATAGTTTATTATTCCCAATATGCTATAAGACTTTTTAAACTCCAATTTATGAGAGAAAAGTGACTTTAAAAAAATATAATTCTTAACTATTTAGATTTCCCCCAATATTGATGTCACACGTAATAGTAACCAAAACTAATATAGCATCCTATGTGTGCATAATAAGAATGGTTTGCATACTATGAAAATAATCCACTATATCTTTTCAAAATATAAAATTCTATTTTCTTTTGCGTACTATTTTTTCCCTAAATTTTTAATAACATCACTTCATGTTTTGATATCATAACTCATCAAACATTGTAATTAAAGAAGATATGTAATTGTAACCTTAAATGAAAATGCCATCTTGTAACACATCCTTACAATCATCGGATGGAATCATTAGTCACATTATCAAATGATAGTAAAAGAGATATGCCATTAATTAATGAGTAACAAAATTTAGGAATTAATATTCTTATTGAAAAAGAAAAATATCTTTTTAGAGGAACACATTATCCACCACTTCATGTAATCTAGTGGCAAAACAAATACTAGTTTACAAATATGAAATATATTTGTATCAATTGTTTTCTCTCTTTTTTGAACTATACACACAAAAATAATCAAGTGAATATATTTTGTAAAAACTCAAAGCATACCTTAATAATAATTTAAAGGAAAAAAATCCATGGAGGGAAAGATCTAAGCACCTATGAGGAAGCCATTAAAACAATCACAAAGCAAAATAATATTATAAATTAAAGAAACCTTTCAAACAATAGCCATTTTAAGTGGTTATTTTAGTTATTGGAATAATGGCCAAAACATAATTCTTTATATCATTAAAAGTATTTAGTAATTGAAATGAATATAGGTAATCATATGGTGGATAAGGTATAGAATAATCACATAGTATTCAATTGGGAAGAAATGCCACTTTGTGACTATCTCTTCTAAGCATTAGATGATTCTTTTAAAAACTTTGTGACTATTGGGGAGATGCACTTATGCCTCCACTTGAAATCTCTTTTTTAAAGCATTAGCTAATTCTTTTAAAAAGAGTTCCCCCTTTATTTCATTATAAATGATTGAAGAATTTGACAATGAATTGGGAAAGTAGAAAGAGTGTTTAAGAATAAGTGGATTAATAGTTTCTTGTACCAAATATTGACTATCATTCATAGGTTTATTAACAAAAATGTAAACAAGTTTTAACTAGTTACAAAAAGGTGCTTTTCCATGATTTTATTTTCCTTGAAAACTGAACTATTGATTAATCTAATATATGTTAGAATAAAAATAATCACATACTCTCATTTATGCAAATTTTAAACAAAAAAACTATAGCTTAAAGGTATAAATTTTTTTGTTGATAGATTATTGAACTAATTATACTGATATTGGATTGTAAGCTCTATCCAATGCAAGTTTCTTAGTATTTATATGGACACTCAAAACTCCTTTGACAAAAATGTGTAGAGTATAAAGCTTATCATGTCTCACTTTTAAGGTTGATTTGAAACTCATATTTTAATTCAAATGTCTTGCATTCATGACACATGTATATCAAAATAATCTCAAGAAAGTGTTTCTACTAGAGTTTATATGATAAGA